>NW_028190544.1:0-82500 GCF_048542155.1 Nylanderia fulva | reverse complement strand
AAGCAACACGCCGCGAACGGACTTGGAAGAATTTCTCGCTCGCCCGGCGAAAGCAACACGCCGCGAGCAAACTTGGAAGAATTTGTCGCTCGTCCGGCGAAAGCAACACGCCGCGAGCAAACTTGAAAAAAGCGGCTTGTGCGGCCGGAGGTGTCGCCCGCCAACAAAAGCAACACGCCGCGATCGGACTTGGGGTACGGGCGGCGCGTGCCGCCGGAGGTGTCGCCCGCCAACAAAAGCAACACGCCGCGATCGGACTTGGGGTACGGGCGGCGCGTGCCGCCGGAGGTGTCGCCTGCCAACGAATGCAACACGCCGCGATCGGAGTTGGGGCACGGGCGGCGCGTGCCGCCGGAGGTGTCGCCCGCTTACAAAAGCAACACGCCGCGATCGGACTTTGGTACGGGCAACGGTTGCGGCCGGAGGTGTCGCCCGCTAACCAAGGCAACACGCCGCTATCGGGCCTGGAAAAATTTCTCGCTTGCCGGCGAGAGCAACGCGCCGCGAGCGAACTTGCGCCTGTTCCCGAGTTCTCGCTTGTACCGCTAACAAGCGAGCTAAATGAGATTAATTAAATGAGGACGCATCGGAAAGTTTATTCGTGCAAACACTCCGGCTTCGCTTATCGGCATCCTGCCTGCATTCGTCTACGTATCGGTCGTAGAATCTCGAAGATTGTGCATCCGACGAGTGGTAGCCGGAAATTAGCAGATATCGTAATAATCGTGTTGCGCGGTCGTGCGGAGCGTTGAAAAGTACGAAACCTTTGTCCGAAACGTATTTCCGTATCGTAGTATTATCTCCTCGTAGCGGCGCTACTCGCCGTCAAGTGCCCCGGAGGTACCGCCGGCGGGCGACGGACTTGGTAAAATCATTCGGTCGTCCGGAGGTGTCGCCCGTCCCGGAGGTGCCGTCCGTCCCCAAGTTGACGCCGGCCGTTATGTGGTGCCGCACGTATAATCACGCCCGTAACGTGCCGTCTCGGTTGCCGCGCGCGTGATTTCGCATCGGGCGAGTGTTCCGTACCGTAATCGCGGTCACCGCAGCTTGCGTGTTGCGTATCATCCGTAATAATTCGAAATATATGTCTCCGACACGTGGGTTTGAGACACGTTTCGAGTTAGTAATCGGACAGCGCCCTCATGTCGAGCGAGCGCCGAATAGTAAGTAACTTTCGTCCGAAACGTTTTTACGTAGCTCTCCTCGTTGCGGCGCCGTAAATCGTCGTTAAGTGTTCCGGAGGTACCGCCGGCGGTCGTCTGACTTCGAGAGATCATTCGGTCTTCCGGAGGTGCCGCCCGTCCCGGAGGTGTCGCCGGTCGGCCGTAGTTCCCGGAGGTGTCGCCCGGCCCGGAGGTGCCGCCCGACCCGGAGGTGCCGCCCGGCCCGGAGGTACCGTCGGTGCTTATACCTTATTGTCCCGGCATTTCGTTTGTTTCCTTCTTAATTAATGCTAATTATCGTTGTTTGACATTCGCCATACGGCTATCGTGATAATATTTTATCGTACAATAGGACTTTTCGATTGTTCGCTCTCCGCGACAATGTCTCGATTGAACGCGCCTTTCGACGCTCGCGCTCGCATACGGCCGTGCGTAGGACCGTGCGTCGCCGACCGCCTGGCCAGCCGGTTGGGTACTATAAGAGATACGTCGCGCTCGGCGCGTCGAACGAGTCGAGCGAGTCCGGACGAGTCGTAAACGTACTTTCTCGAGTCTCTCGCCACTCCGGCGTGTTTCGACCGCTCTCCGTACCGTCGCCGACCGCTTGGCCGGTCGGTTGGGTACTATAAGAGGTAGGAGAGATTAATATTGTATTGTGTCACGCTCTCGACGTTGACAAACGAAGAATCGCCCAAACAGATCGAGAACGGATTTGGTCGAGTCGCGACTCTGACACGGAGAGAACATTTATATAAAATGTTTGATTTGGAAACCACGAATATATAAAATAATATACGATCGTCGCAGAACGCGCCGCCGCCAAGTCTTCTCATGCTTGGAGGTTGCGTGTCTCGCGAGAACGTACGTTCGACTCTCGCGTCGTCTCGTATTCCTCTTCGCCGGGGATTACGGTGCGGCTCTTCTCGTTCGTCGCCGAACGCGCGCAAAATTAACGCACACTTATTTATTACGAGCACAGCATTGCCACGAGTCGGTGTCGCAAGACCGAATGGCTCTTATGTGGCGCGCACGCCTCTAGTGTGTTGGCCGCGCGGTTCCCTCTCGTTTCGTACGCAGCAGCGGAATCGTCGCGCTTACCGAGCATCTACTCCACGGATACGAGTTTGCGGGAAGAGTTGCTTCTTCCCGCTCGCTTTGTACGCCGTAGCAAAATCTTATTGCTGGTCGTGTGCGGTTAAACGCGTACGAACCAGACAGAACAGTCCTCGACGTCTAAGCATCGCCATCGTCGATCTAGCGTCAGGGTGAATCGCGCGGTCTCTCGAGACCGCGCATCATAACATTTGGGAGAATAAGAACACGAGTATTTTGATCTTGTGGATTTTTGAACGGAGAGGAGGAGGAAGAAGAGAGGCGGCGGCGTCGGGGGTTTACTCTCGCCTCCGTCGTTCTCTCGTACGCTTTACATAATAGCGTTAAACACAGCAGAGTGTCGCCGACCGGTTGAGCAAGACCGGCGGCAAATAAAATGGCACATACGAGCATGTCGCGCGCGCGTCGGTGTTCCGGCATCGAACGCGCGCGCGCGCGAAAAAGAGCTAGCGACGAGTCTTCGGGCTCGCTCGCGAGTTACTCCCTTGCGAGTAACCGAACACGAAGCTCCCTGGTTGATCCTGCCAGTAGTCATATGCTTGTCTCAAAGATTAAGCCATGCATGTCTCAGTGCATGCCGAATTAAGGTGAAACCGCGAATGGCTCATTAAATCAGTTATGGTTCATTAGATTGTACCCACATTTACTTGGATAACTGTGGTAATTCTAGAGCTAATACATGCAAAACAGAGTCCCGACCAGTGATGGAAGGGACGCTTTTATTAGATCAAAACCAATCGGTGGCGGGCGGCTCGCCGTTCGTCCACCGTTTATTTTGGTGACTCTGAATAACTTTGTGCTTATCGCACGGTCCTAGCACCGGCGACGCATCTTTCAAATGTCTGCCTTATCAACTGTCGATGGTAGGTTCTGCGCCTACCATGGTTGTAACGGGTAACGGGGAATCAGGGTTCGATTCCGGAGAGGGAGCCTGAGAAACGGCTACCACATCCAAGGAAGGCAGCAGGCGCGCAAATTACCCACTCCCGGCACGGGGAGGTAGTGACGAAAAATAACGATACGGGACTCATCCGAGGCCCCGTAATCGGAATGAGTACACTTTAAATCCTTTAACGAGGATCCATTGGAGGGCAAGTCTGGTGCCAGCAGCCGCGGTAATTCCAGCTCCAATAGCGTATATTAAAGTTGTTGCGGTTAAAAGGCTCGTAGTTGAATCTGTGTCGCACACCGTCGGTTCACCGCTCGCGGTGTTTAACTGGCGTGATGTGGGACGTCCTACCGGTGGGCTTAGCCTCGCGAGGGGCGGCCCAACTAATATCCCGTCGCGGTGCTCTTTACTGAGTGTCGAGTCGGGCCGGTACGTTTACTTTGAACAAATTAGAGTGCTTAAAGCAGGCTACCTTCGCCTGAATACTGCGTGCATGGAATAATGGAATAGGACCTCGGTTCTATTTTGTTGGTTTTCGGAACCCCGAGGTAATGATTAATAGGGACAGATGGGGGCATTCGTATTGCGACGTTAGAGGTGAAATTCTTGGATCGTCGCAAGACGGACAGAAGCGAAAGCATTTGCCAAAAATGTTTTCATTAATCAAGAACGAAAGTTAGAGGTTCGAAGGCGATCAGATACCGCCCTAGTTCTAACCATAAACGATGCCAGCTAGCGATCCGCCGAAGTTCCTCCGATGACTCGGCGGGCAGCTTCCGGGAAACCAAAGCTTTTGGGTTCCGGGGGAAATATGGTTGCAAAGCTGAAACTTAAAGGAATTGACGGAAGGGCACCACCAGGAGTGGAGCCTGCGGCTTAATTTGACTCAACACGGGAAACCTCACCAGGCCCAGACACCGGAAGGATTGACAGATTGATAGCTCTTTCTTGATTCGGTGGGTGGTGGTGCATGGCCGTTCTTAGTTGGTGGAGCGATTTGTCTGGTTAATTCCGATAACGAACGAGACTCTAGCCTGCTAAATAGGCGTACCCTATGGTATCGCGGAACTTTGGAAAGAAAATCTGCCCGATTTTTTAGAAGAAGTGCCACTATTTGAAAGAAATAAAATGTTCTTTCAACAAGACGGTGCTTGACCACACAACGCCAGGATTGTAACAAACTACTTGAACGAGCAGTGTTCGAGATTCGAACGGTAATAACCCGCGGACAAGAAAGCGTTAAAATATTCATGCATCTCGATCATGCCTCATGCAGCATGCATATAATTTATTAATTAATATCGTGGTCTAACATGCGTATTTTAAATTATATTTAAATTAGCGCTCGGCCGCGAGAGTATACGGATACTCCGCGCCTTCGAAAATAAGCGCTTAAAACAGTCTAAATTGTAAACACCGCTGTCGCGCGAGAGGAGAGAAAAACAAGTAAATAATTACAGTAAACGTTCCTTCACCCTTAATATCACAATAGAACGACAGCAAATGTACTCGAATATTCTAGAATTACAAGGCGTATATAAGCCTCCTCTCTCGCGACCGCGGCGCTTTTTCCGATTGCTCATCGCGAATAAAGTGTGTTCATACGATAAAGATTGGTTGTCTTTGTCTAATTCATTACCGTTGCTTGCGGACACTTAGTAATTTACAACTCGGCTAATTCTCTCGGTAAATTCGGTGCGGTATATTAATTGTAATTTTTGTTAATAGTTTATATAAATATATTTTTTTTGTGAACGTTACGCGTGTGTCGAGTGTTGTGTCTATTTCTCGGTCTCGCTTCCGACCACGTCCTATCCATCTTTCCGTCGCGCACATTTTTTGGTCCTTCGAGCCGGATTCCTCCGGAACCTCCTGTGAATCCGGTGCCACGGAAGCGATTGTGATTGAGTGTCGGTGACCAGTGCTTCTGGAACAGAGAAACATTGTTAGAAATGACAGACACGAAGGCGATCATTGCCACCGCCACGGTGCTGTACGGCAAGATCTCGCGCGCGTTCGAGAACCTGCGGAAGCTCGGCGAGGCCAATATGACCCTCGGCGCGGTGGAGGCCCGGCTTCAAAATCTCGAGAAGCTATGGGATAAATTCGACGCTCTTAATGATACGTTAGCCGATCGGGTTGACGAAATAAAGCATGAGGTCTACGCTAAACAGGACATCCCGTCCTCAGGCGAGGAAGCTTACCTGCTAAACAAGGACCTCATGCTCGATCTGAAGAACGCTCTCCAGCTGCAGCTACAGGCTGCCAGCTCTACCGCGGCCGCGACAACTAGTCCCGCTCCTCGGACAGCGCTGCCAAAAATCCAACCGCCTACCTTCGCCGGGAAATACGAGGATTGGCCTTCATTCCGGGATCTGTTCCAATCCCTCATCGGCCGGAATCAGGCAGCAAAACCTGTGGAGAAGTTACACTACTTAAAACTTTGTGTGAAGGGTGACGCCGATCTGCTGATTCGTAACCTCAGCACCACAGAAGACAACTATGAAATCGCCTGGAAAACTCTAAGCGATTATTACGAGAACAAAAGATTGCTGACTCGTAATTATCTGAATAATTTCTTAGCGTTGACCAAGATGAAAAGCGAATCCGCCGCTGAATTGAGGAGGCTTTTCCATGGAGTAAAAACAACTGTCAGCTCCCTGAAGAGCATAGACCGACCGATAGACCGCACGGAGGATCTCTTCGTCCACCTCGTCGTAGAGCTCCTCGACAGCCGCTCTAGGCGAGAATGGGAGAGTGATATAAGTCACACCACGAGTCCGCCAAGCTACGCCTCGCTTGAGGCCTTCATAGAACGTCGGCTCCATACGTTGGAGGCGCTGTTTCCGGCCAGGAACGACAGCAGCAGCTCCAGCACTACGAAATCAACGAGGAGCCACCACGTCAAATGCCAAGATCCAAAAGAGAAGTCCAGAAGCCGGTGCTCCATCTGCCAGGGGGACCACTTTGTTATGTTCTGCGGCGACTATAAGGATAAGACGGCGATGGCGCGTAAACAGCTCGTCCGTGAGCATAAGCTCTGCTCAAACTGCCTTGGCCGGCATCAATCTTCCGAGTGCACTTCGAAGAAGACGTGTACAGCGTGTGGCAGTCGACATCACTCCTCGCTTCACGATGCATTCCGGGAAGCCGAGGCCGCCACGACGTTTCACGTGGCTCAAGGCGCAGACTCTTCCTCCGCAACGGTGCTGCTTGCTACGGCTAGGGTCCGCGTCCTCGACTGCCACGGAAGCTGGCAGTCCGCTCGCGCTCTGATCGACCAGGGCTCCGAATCCTCCATCATTTCGGAGCGATTAGCGCAGCGCTTACGACTCCCTAGAAGAGCAGCCGCCGTTAGTGTCTATGGAGTCGGAGAGAAAAGGACCGGAGTGACAAAGGGGAAAATGAGACTCACCCTGCAATCGCGCAGAGGGGAATCGCCCACCTTCGTCAACGCTTTAGTGCTGCCGAAGTTGACGCTGTTTTCCGGAGGATGCCGCAGCAGTAGACGAACCTGGACCCATCTGGAGGACCTGGAGCTCGCCGATCCGGAATTCTGCTCCTCGGACCCCGTCGACATCCTACTGGGAGCCGACGTATATGGGACCATCATCCGTCAGGGTCTACGAAAAGGAGGTTCTAAGGATCCAGTAGCTCAACAAACCTCGTTGGGCTGGATTCTCTCAGGTACAGTTAGCTCGACGGCGCCCAGCCAACACATCTCCGCTCATCACTGCCAAATCGAGGAGGACATCACCTGCTTGGTGCGGCGGTTCTGGGAGCAGGAGGAAGTCCACCGGCCATCTCCGACCCTCACCAAGGCGGAACTAGAGTGCGAGGAGCACTACCGCCGTCATCACTCGCGCTCTCCTGACGGCAGGTACATAGTGCGGCTGCCAACGATCGAGCCTCTCCCGGATCTGTCTGGGACTCGTCGCGCCGCCAGTCGTGCTCTGCAACAGACGGAGAAAAGGTTAGAGAAAGATGCCGACTTTAAGGACATGTACGTAGAGTTCATGCAAAAGTACAAGGAACTGCGACATATGATGCTTGCACCAGCGCCAGCTGAGCCACAACGAGGTACCTGTTACCTGCCGCATCACGGGGTCCTGCGTCCGGACAGCACTTCCACTAAGCTGAGGGTCGTGTTCAACGGCTCGAGCTCCTTGCCGAACGGGGACTCTCTCAACCAATTTCTTCTGACTGGACCGAATCTGCTTCCTGCGCTGGCTGACATCCTGCTGCGTTGGCGACGCCACAGATACGTCTTCGCTGCCGATATCGAAAAGATGTATCGGCAGATCCTAGTGCATCCGGACGATCGAAGCCTGCAGCGAATCCTGTGGAGAGACGACTCTAAGAACGACGTCCAGGAGTTCTGGCTATGCACGGTCACTTACGGGCTCTCATGCGCCCCGTATCTGGCCATCCGTACCTTACGCCAACTCGCCGAGGACGAAGAGCATCGCTTTCCGAAAGGCGCCGACATCCTGCGGAGCGATGTCTACATGGATGACATCCTGTCCGGTGCCGAGAATCAAGAGGAAGCAGAATCTATGGTGAGGCAGCTGACAAATATATGCACGGCGGGCGGGTTCACACTAAAAAAGTGGTCTACAAACGCCTCCTACCTGCTGAGCCTCGTGGAACCGGACGCGCGCCTGCAACAAGAGGCCAGATGGTGGCTGCCCGGCGAGAGTCATTCCACTCTCGGCCTTCGATGGCAACCGTGCGACGACCGCTTCGCCTTCGCCACCCACCGGATCACTCTCTCAGCGGTCACCAAAAGGTCGGTCCTTTCTTTGACGGCCAAATTATTCGATCCACTCGGCTGGCTGTCTCCAACGACTGTGCTGGCCAAAATCAACATCCAGGCTACCTGGCTACTAGGTCTCGACTGGGACGCGTCTCTGCCAAGCGAGGAAGCCAGAAAATGGCTGCGATTCCAGGAGGAGCTAGCGGCATTGGAGAAACTAGTCGTGCCTTGTTGGTTAGGAGCCCTAGCTGACTCCCATCAAGAGGTTCACGGATTTGCCGATGCCTCCGAACGTGCCTACGCCGCAGTCATCTACCTGCGAACAAACACAAACGGAGTTAGGAGAGTGACTTTATTAGCTGCGAAGACCAAGCTCGATTGGTCGCCCACGTCGTGCCTCTTATTGGCGCAGAAAAGGCGCCTCTCCATCTGTGGTCGGATTCCACCGTGACTCTCGGCTGGATCCGGGGCCACCCTTCGTCCTGGGTCACTTACGTCGCTAATCGGGTGAGTGAGATCCAGACGCTGACTCCGGACGCCCACTGGCACCACGTCCCCGGCCGAGAGAATCCCGCGGACTGCGCGTCACGAGGACTCTACCCCAGCGAGCTTGTGGACCATTCACTATGGTGGCAAGGTCCGTCGTGGCTGTCCTCCGAGAGCCAACCGTGGACGATCAACTGCGAGGAGCCACCAGAGGATGACCTCCCAGAGAGGCGCGTCCGCGCCCACGTCGCCGCCATCGCCGAACAAAGGACTGAGCCGGAGATGCTTCTTCGATACTCGTCGCTACAACGCCTGCTCCGGATCACTGCGTGGTGCCGTCGCTGGCTGCGGATCCATCGTCAGGACCACCTCGCGCATGGCCAGCCCGGCTTGAACAGCGCCGACGAGATCGAGGACTCCCGGATCTCCTGGTTAAAAATCATCCAGGCTGAAACATACAAAGAAGAACTGAGACACCTGAAGAATGGAAAGCCTCTGCCGACTCGAAGCTCCCTACTGAAGCTAAGTCCTTTTCGGGACAGTGAGGGACTCCTACGCGTCGGCGGGCGCCTTAAACACGCTGCACTGCAGTATGATGCCACGCATCCAACCATACTACCAAGCAGATCTAATTTTACTTGCCTCATCATCGACGACTACCACAAGCGGACGCTGCACGGCGGCACCCTGTTGACCTTGTGCTCTCTTCGCCAGGAGTATTGGGTCCCTCGAGGTCGCGCTCTAGTGAAGAGCCGCATCAGCCGGTGTCTAAGGTGCACCAGATGGCGGGCTGCCATCCCTCAGCCACTGATGGGGGACCTCCCGGCACCACGAGTTACTCCAGGCCGGCCGTTTCTGCATACCGGCGTAGACTACGCCGGACCGATTTGGATGCGAACAGCAGGGGGCCGCGGACTCAAGGCGACAAAAGGTTTTATTGTTGTCTTTATTTGTTTAGCTTCCCGAGCAGTCCACCTCGACGCGGCCTCGGACTACACCGCTGACGCCTTCCTTGCCGCCTTGCGTCGGTTCGTCGCCAGGCGAGGAGTCTGCCACTCGCTATATAGCGACTGCGGCACCAACTTCGTGGGTGCCGATAAGCAGCTTAGGCAACTATTTTCCGCCGCCAGTGCCGACGGACATCGCATCGCAACCTTCGCCGCCCAGGAAAGAATCCGGTGGCGGTTCAACCCGCCAGCTGCACCTAACTTCGGCGGTTTATGGGAAGCTGCCGTGAAAGCGATGAAGCACCACCTTCGGCGAGTCATCGGTGACGCCACCCTCACCTACGAGGAGATGACTACTCTCCTAGCCCAAATTGAGGCCTGCCTCAATTCCAGACCGCTGCAGCCGTTGTCTGACGATCCGGAGGATGTAGCCGCACTCACACCTGGTCACTTCCTGGTCGGCTCCGCTCTCTCGGCGATCCCCGAACCGTCGCTCGAACGAGAGCCGTCGGCACGTCTCTCACGGTGGCAGCTCCTGCAAAACATGAAGGACCATTTCTGGTCTCGGTGGGTCAGCGAATACTTACACACGCTGGCCCATCGGCCGAAATGGTCCCGAATTAATCAGGAGGCTCGCGTCGGTCGAATCTGCCTCGTGCGAAACGAAATAACACCACCAACACGGTGGCCGCTTGCGCGCATTACACGACTGCATCCAGGTTCCGACGGTAACGTTCGCGTAGTCGACGTCCGCACCTCGACCACAAATTTGACGCGTCCCGTGAACAAGTTAGTCTTTCTGACCGACGGCTCCGAAGACTCACTCGAATCGCAATCACGCGTCGTCCGCGTTTAAAAAATTTACACTTTTCTCTATTCCATATTCACATTCATTTATTTTTTTTCACTAAATTTTCATTATTCTCCTCACAATTGTACTTCACACTCACAGTCACTTGCACATCGCCAGCATACGGTCTACGCAAAGCTTAACCTATACGCGTCTATACTGACTCCCAGTATAAACAGCTGATCGATTCAGCATTCCGTTCTCTAAATCAATCGGAGCACGTGCGCTCCACGTGTCCGTCACGCACGAGCGCGTGAATAGGCTCGTGCCCCACTCTCGCGCTGAGAACACGATTGCAGGTATATTACTGCAAGGCGGGCGAAATGTTCGAGATTCGAACGGTAATAACCCGCGGACAAAAAAGCGTTAAAATATTCATGCATCTCGATCATGCCTCATGCAGCATGCATATAATTTATTAATTAATATCGTGGTCTAACATGCGTATTTTAAATTATATTTAAATTAGCGCTCGGCCGCGAGAGTATACGGATACTCCGCGCCTTCGAAAATAAGCGCTTAAAACAGTCTAAATTGTAAACACCGCTGTCGCGCGAGAGGAGAGAAAAACAAGTAAATAATTACAGTAAACGTTCCTTCGCCCTTAATATCACAATAGAACGACAGCAAATGTACTCGAATATTCTAGAATTACAAGGCGTATATAAGCCTCCTCTCTCGCGACCGCGGCGCTTTTACCGATTGCTCATCGCGAATAAAGTGTGTTCATACGATAAAGATTGCTTGTCTTTGTCTAATTCATTACCGTTGCTTGCGGACACTTAGTAATTTAAGACTCGGCTAATTCTCTCGGTAAATTCGGTGCGGTATATTAATTGTAATTTTTGTTAATAGTTTATATAAATATATTTTTTTTGTGAACGTTACGCGTGTGTCGAGTGTTGTGTCTATTTCTCGGTCTCGCTTCCGACCACGTCCTATCCATCTTTCCGTCGCGCACAAGCAGTTTCCTGGACGTTGGATGGGTCGGTATGGCCCGATACGTTGGCCCGCAAGATCCCCGGACCTTAATTCTCTTGATTTCTTTTTATGGGGATACTGTAAGGAATCAATATACAAAACGCTTCCCGAGAACGTCGACGACTTAGAAACCAGATTGCGATATGTAATTTGGAATATCGAAGAGGAAGTAATGGAGAACGTCCAATTAAATTTATTTAAACGCATGCGAGCTTGCATAAGGATGGATGGTGGTCATTTTGAGCACCTATTATAAATTAATCCGCTCTTTTCAGAGCGACCAAAGTCAATCCGCTCTTTTCAGAGCGACCAAAGTCAATCCGCTCTGAAAAGAGCGACCAATACATTTATACATGGAACATCTTGTTCGCAAAACATAATCATTTTTCTCACGTCTCGCTTAAAAAGAAAGGGCAAAACGGGCGGATAATGTTAAGTCATTAAAAAAAATGTATTATAACGTAAAAAATTATAATACGTTATAATATGCCTTTTTTAATAACATAATTATTATACGTTTTAATACATGTCTCGCGTCAATCACATGTTCGGCAACGCCGCGTGATTGTTATCGTCTAGACGTGTCGCGAAGCGTCGCGACGCGTTGCGTCATCCGTCGCCGCAGTCTGTTGTCGTGTCCTTGCCGTGTAAACAATTGTCGTCCGCATCGAGTAACGTGTGCCTTTTTACAAGTAATTTTTAATAATTAATCGGTACACTGAGAGAATTTTCTCTTAAAATTTACCCTAAAAGTTATGGTAATTGTGAGACAATACGGTATGAAAAGAATTTTATTAAAATTTCTCTGATTAATATTTATCACATTAAAAATAATATCTATCACAATAAAATATGAAATATGTGTGATTAATTTTACTAAACTGTATAGTAAAATTAATCAAACATATTTTATATTTTCTTGTGATACATATTATTATTTTTAATATAATAAATAGTAGAGAAATTCTAATAAAATTCTTTCCACATTGTTGAAGATTCGTTCTTCGGATCAAATCCTCGAGGACGATCGAATTTTCTAGAATGTTTTTTTGTTAAATTCCTTAGTGTTTACGCCAAGGAAACACGTGAAACCAACGTGTACACTCGCCGCTAATTGGCGTGTGTACATCGCCTGATTTTCTGATGGTCCAATCGAGGACCCCGATCGGCTGCCGCCCTACGCGAGCTCCGAAATTCGCGCAGCCCTCGAGTCAGTCCTCGAGAGAGCGAGCGCCGAGAAACATAAGTCTCGGTACGCGACGAACTTGTAGAAAGTGAATAAACTAATTTATAAGAGTTTTAACAAGGCTCTGTAATATAAATATAAATTTAACGTATAAGACGGGCAACAAGAGCCAAATCGCGGATGACAATGCGTTATCCTAACGAAACTAAATAATTTTCCGTTAGAATTAAATACCGGTGCACAAGGCACCAAATTTTACTTGGACACGGCCAAGATTTTAAAATATAAAATAATCTCATATTTGAGATTTAATTTCAATACCCCCTTTAACTCCCCTACGGAAAATAACTGGCTTAAAAAATGCGTTTGTTTACCAACATTAATATATATAACAGAGAAAAGTATAGAATCGAAAGGATCTGAATAGCTCAGCTGGAAGAGCAGTCGCCCGGCAAGCGAAAGGTCTCGGGTTCGATTCCCGATTCAGCGATTTTCGGATCTATATTTTTCTCTTGCATTCATTTATATATTTTCCGAAGGGGGGTTAAAGGGGGTATTGAAATTAAATCTCAAATATGAGATTATTTCATATTTAAAATCTTGGCCGTGTCCAAGTAAAATGTGGTGCCTTGTGCACCGGTATTTAATTCTAACGGAAAATTATTTAGTTTCGTTAGGATAACGCATTGTCATCCGCGATTTGGCTCTTGTTGCCCGTCTTATACGTTAAATTTATATTTATATTACAGAGCCTTGTTAAAACTCTTATATTTGATACACGCTGGCTTAAAAAATGCGTTTGTTTACCAACATTAATATATATAACAGAGAAAAGTATAGAATCGAAAGGATCTGAATAGCTCAGCTGGAAGAGCAGTCGCCCGGCAAGCGAAAGGTCTCGGGTTCGATTCCCGATTCAGCGATTTTCGGATCTATATTTTTCTCTTGCATTCATTTATTTATTTTCCGTAGGGGGGTTAAAGGGGGTATTGAAATTAAATCTCAAATATGAGATTATTTCATATTTAAAATCTTGGCCGTGTCCAAGTAAAATTTGGTGCCTTGTGCACCGGTATTTAATTCTAACGGAAAATTATTTAGTTTCGTTAGGATAACGCATTGTCATCCGCGATTTGGCTCTTGTTGCCCGTCTTATACGTTAAAAATCTACTATGTTAGGCAATATTCTCCTCTTCGGCGTGGTTTTCGAGCCAGGTATCGCATTTATGACTTTGTTATTCGACCCATCGCATTGTCGGTAGAATTTCGAAACATGTATAATTGTATTTGCGTGCTCGAACAGCCGAAAGAGGCGAATATTTGCTAAGGCTCAGTGCCTATTGAAAATTGAGAGCGTCTTTATAATTTAGAAATATTTACTCGAAAATTGTAAAAGGTTTTTTCACCTTCTGATTACTTGCCCTCGTTATTCGATCGCAAGGAATTATTGCATTGATCTCTTGTTTGATTTCTTGGTTGATTGAAAATTGATTTATTGTCTTCATCGTACGTTGAAGACTACCGTTGGCTATATTTCGCATATTCGCATACGTTCAAATGCGAGGCGGGCGGTATGTTTAAAATTGTCACGTATTTTCGGAGCGACGAAGCAAGGTTAATCGTAGAAATTGAAAATATTCGACGCCGAGATGTTATTCCGGTTGTTTTCGATTCCGCGAGCGAGGAATCTACAAAAACTCGCCTTTGTCTTGCGTTTCGGAGCGTGATGGGGCAATCGTCCGCGAATAGGATTTCAGCACGTGTGCCACGCGTCGATCGGATGAGCCTTAGCTGCCGAATTCCGCGAGGATCAAAAATGAGTCTACTCGAGGAGTCTGAACTGAAGAGACGTCTCCGTGTATATCAGCGAAAAGAGCATCGCGCGAATTTATTTCGTTCTAGAGCGAACTTCCGCGTTTTAATCTTGTCTGCGAGAGTTTTGAATAAAACTGCTTTGCCTCAAAAGTGAATTTCTCCACATTTACAATTTTCTCCGCATCCAGTCTCCTTCGTATCTACGAGCCGACTTATAAATAAATAAATTTGCCTCTGCGCGGAAAATTAAAACAAATCGAAGGTTCTCGCACAACTTGTGAACTGCAGGACACATGAACATCGACATTTCGAACGCACATTGCGGTCCACGGATACAATTCCCGGACCACGCCTGGCTGAGAGTCGTTTTAGTACCCCTAAACTACTTGCGCCCGAAAAGCGCGCACGGCCACGACGCGGGCGACCAGAGAATGGCGCGCGCGTCGCCTGTGCCCTGTGCAACGCTTACAATGGGCGTACGAGCGATCGTTGGACGTTCGCCCGAGGTGTCTGTGCCGCGCCGACCAGCCGCGGCGCAAATCCTTGCGTCGTCTGAAATGACACACCGAAATAATAATGAGAAAGAGAAGCGCACAAGCGTGTAAAACGTTGGCGAACGCGCGCCCAGGGAATGCTGCGCGAATTAAGAGGGGGAGCGTGTTTGTGTATCCAAGTCGTGTGTGTACGCGAGAGCCGAGGAGAAATGGGATGAGAGTAAGAGCGCGCGCGAAGGGAGCAACAAACGGCCAAAAAAAGGGTCAGGGCGGTGAATGGCACCGCTTTCCCTAGAGCGGCGCGTGCGTCGTTGTCTCCCGAAAGTAGGTAGCGCATGTCTCACCGTCTCTCCTCTCCGTACATCACACAGACTGACCGACTGCTCTCGCACTCTGTGCCGCGTCTCTTGGTGCGATAGCGCTCGCGCGCCTTATGCCGAGGCGCCCTTGCCCGCACACATAACGGTATTACGGAGAAATATACGGCGCGTCGTCGTCCGGCGGAGAGAGCATTCGTAATCCTTTACCTCTTTACGGAGAAGGGTTTTGAATCGCGAGCCGACCGCGTGTCCGAGTCCACGAAATTTTCGTAAAGCAAAAAAAAAGGACCGGCGCGCCGCGTCGTGTACTCGTCGAATCGATTCCGCCCGAATTTCGTATATAAAAGAGAAAGGAGAGCCGAGAATTTCGAACCCCGCGATATATCGTCTCCATTACCACCAACGAGTGTGTGTGCGGTTAGCGCCCCGGCGATTTGCCTTCTCGCGTATTTCGTGTGCTGCCGCTGCTGCTCTCTCGTCGACGCTCTCTCTCTCTCCCTCTTATATATTATAGAAGAGAGACGACGATGAGCGACGCGGAGGAGGCAAACGGCTACGAAAACTCACTATGCGACGACCTCAGAGCAGGCAAGATTACCCGCTGAATTTAAGCATATTATTAAGCGGAGGAAAAGAAACTGACCAGGATTTCCTTAGTAGCGGCGAGCGAACAGGAAAGAGCCCAGCACCGAATCCCGCGGTTCCGCCGCAGGGAAATGTGGTGTTCGAAAGGATCCGCTTATCCCGAGGTGCCGCGTCGCGTCCAAGTCCATCTTGAATGGGGCCACTTACCCGTAGAGGGTGCCAGGCCCGTAGCGACCGGTGCGCGCCTCGGGAGAATCTCTCCTTAGAATCGGGTTGCTTGAGAGTGCAGCTCTAAGTGGGTGGTAAACTCCATCTAAGGCTAAATACGACCACGAGACCGATAGCGAACAAGTACCGTGAGGGAAAGTTGAAAAGAACTTTGAAAAGAGAGTTCAAGAGTACGTGAAACCGTTCAGGGGTAAACCTAAGAAACCCAAAAGATCGAACGGGGAAATTCATCGTCAGCGGCGCTGGCTTCGCGTCGGTCGGCGATGTCCCGCGGAGTCCGTGCAAATCGATCGTCGGAACTGGGTATAGGGGCGAAAGACTAATTGAACCATCTAGTAGCTGGTTTCCTCCGAAGTTTCCCTTAGGATAGCTGGCACTCGGCCGTTCCGCACGGAACGCGCGCGAGTCTCATCTGGTAAAGCGAATGATTAGAGGCCTTGGGGCCAAAACGACCTCAACCTATTCTCAAACTTTAAATGGGTGAGATCTCTGGCTTTCTTGAATTATGAAGCCACGAGCATCTTCGAATCAGAGTGCCAAGTGGGCCATTTTTGGTAAGCAGAACTGGCGTGGTGGGATGAACCAAACGCAGAGTTAAGGCGCCCAACTCGACGCTCATGGGACACCATGAAAGGCGTTGGTTGCTTAAGACAGCAGAACGGTGGCCATGGAAGTCGGAATCCGCTAAGGAGTGTGTAAAACTCACCTGCCGAAGCAACTAGCCTTGAAAATGGATGGCGCTGAAGCGTCGAGCCTATACTCTGCCGTCAGTGGCAAGTGGGGCGGCAACCGAAAGCGGGCGTTAGTCTTCTCTCGCGTCGTCACGAAGCCCTGACGAGTAGGAGTGTCGCGACGGTGAGCGCAGAAAAGTCTAGGCGCGAGCTTGCCTGGAGCCGCCGTCGGTGCAGATCTTGGTGGTAGTAGCAAATACTCCAGCGAGGCCCTGGAGGACTGACGTGGAGAAGGGTTTCGTGTGAACAGCCGTTGCACACGAGTCAGTTGATCCTAAGCCTAGGAGAAATCCTATGTCAATGACGGCGTACAATATACTCGAGTGTCGAGAAATAATAATAAATATTATACGAAAGACACACGCCCGTCGGGCAAAAGGGAATCCGGTTCCTATTCCGGAACCCGGCAGAGGAACCGCATACAATTCGGGCCCTTGAAAGAGTGTTCGTCGGGGTAACCCAAAATGACCTGGAGACGCCGTCGGGAGATCCGGGAAGAGTTTTCTTTTCTGTATAAGCATTCGAGTTTCTTGGAAACCTCTAGCAGGGAGATAGGGTTTGGAACGCGAAGAGCACCGCAGTTGCGGCGGTGTCCGGATCTTCCCCTCGGACCTTGAAAATCCAGGAGAGGGCCACGTGGAGGTGTCGCGCCGGTTCGTACCCATATCCGCAGCAGGTCTCCAAGGTAAAGAGCCTCTAGTCGATAGAATAATGTAGGTAAGGGAAGTCGGCAAATTGGATTCGTAACTTCGGAATAAGGATTGGCTCTGAGAAGCGGGGCTGACGTGCCGGGCCTGGGCGAGGTGAACGGTCGGCGTTCTCGCGCCGGTCCCGGGATCCGAGCTCGGTCCCGTGCCTTGGCCTCCCGCGGATCTTCCTTGCTGCGAGGCTTCCGTGGCGGCGCAAGCCGTCGTGGTCGTCCTCTTCGGCCGCCATTCAACGCTCAGCTCAGAACTGGCACGGACTAGGGGAATCCAACTGTCTAATTAAAACAAAGCATTGCGATGGCCCTCGCGGGTGTTGACGCAATGTGATTTCTGCCCAGTGCTCTGAATGTTAACGTGAAGAAATTCAAGCAAGCGCGGGTAAACGGCGGGAGTAACTATGACTCTCTTAAGGGAGCCGCCGATTTTGGTGGTTTCCATGCGCCAACCCCACCTCCTCGCGGTGAGAGTCGGGCAACGTCGGAACCAACCTCCCGGCGGCCAACGGGGCTCTGGCTTGGCGGAGCGGCAACGCTCCGTCCGGGTCCGTGGGGTTGCCAGCCCTTCGGGTCTGTTTACGGCAGGCACCACAAGAAGAGAAAAATATAATCTCCGGCGGCAGCCTCGGGCCGCCGGTCCTGTCGTCCCTTCGCCACCCTCTCCTGACCCCTCTCCAGGCTCTTCTCGTCGGCCGCCCGCTAGGCCACGACGCCGCCCAACACCCGCTGCCCCTGTCCCTGCTACCCCGCAAGCCCCGCAATTCCCATGCCCACACTGTGATCGTGCGTTCACCACGAAGACCGGACTCGGCCTCCATCGCCGATGTGCACACGAGGCCATCGTCAACGAGGAGGTTAACGTCGAGAGGGTTAACCGCCAATGGAGCGACGAAGAGAAGCGCATGATGACGAGGGAGGAGGCGCTTGCCGCGAATCGAGGCGTTAGGTTTATGAATCAACATCTGTTAACCGTCGTTCCGATTATGATCGATTATAATCGCCCGTTATGAAACATGAAAGCGTAGGCGAGTTAAAGAGATTGCGAGACACGGTGGCTGCATCGCTGGCCGCGCTGACGAATTTGAGTCGACCGGTTGCTCAGTGAGACGATATGCTTGTTTATTGCGTCTCACAAAAATTCTGTCAAAAAACGCGAAGCGAGTGGAACTTGAAGTGTTCCTCTATAACTTCAATTCCGGCGTACAAAGATATTCATGAATTTCTTACGACTCGAATCCGCGGATTGTCAGACTTCGCGGAAGTTTCAAGAGAAAGTGTTAATCAAAAGCCAAACAAGCCGCGTTCGTCAATGCATAACGTCTCCGCTGTCAAGTGCATATGCTGCTCAGGCAATCATTTCGTGATAAAGTGCGAGCCGTTTCGTCAAAAATCAGTTGAACAACAAAATGAGCTCGCTCGCAAAAATCGTGTATGCTTTAATTGCTTGCGCTCGGGGCATATTTCGCCGAATTGCCCGAGCCAACAGCGATGCAACCACTGCAGTCGGTCTCATCATTCTTTATTGCATTCCGAAAATTATCAATCGTCAGCTGTCAGAAAAGATTCGGAAGCTGCGAAACCAAGCGTGAAAACGAATGCGAAGTCCGACGCCTTGGACGGTTCCAATAACGCTGCCGTGACCAGCGTCCAGACAATCGAGCCGCCGGACTTTACGACTCCCGCGGTTCTCCTCGCAACCGCGTGGGTGAACATCCACACCGCTGAGGGCCGACGCTTTAAGGTTCGCGCGCTATTGGATCAGGGATCCAATTTTAGTTTTATATCGTAATCTTTCTGTCAAACCATACGGACCAGGCGACAAAGAACCGATTTACAAATCAAAGGATTCGGGGAAACCTACGCGGGTGCCGCAAAGTCGCGCGTGTCCTTGCGAATGACTCCGTGCGCGAAATCCGACCCGGTATTTCCAATCACAGTGTACGTGTTTCCGAAGATCACGTCGTACGCGGCTTCGCGAGTTCGACCTGTCGAATCGTGGCCTCACTTGAAGGGCCTTTCCCTCGCGGATCCGGATCCGTCGAGCAAACATCAAATTCACTTGCTTCTTGGAGCCGACGTTTATGGCTCACTTTTGATGCGCGACTTGAGGCAAGGTCCGCTCGGTACCCCCACAGCTCAACTAACCGCGCTCGGTTGGATTATTTCCGGTCCGACCAAAAATAAACGGAAGGCTTCAAAAGAAGCCGTTTTAAATTGCGTTCTCGGTCAAGAGATAGACACTCTTCTCCAGCGGTTCTGGGAAGATGAGGAGATCGCGCCTCAAATTCCCCTCACGGAGGAGGAAGAGATTTGTGAGCGACACTTCGTGCAGACGCATAGTCGGTTGTCCGACGGACGATACGTCGTTCGACTACCCTTTAAATGTGATCCTCCGATCGAAATCGGAGAGTCTCTTTCCATTGCGCGGTCGCTGTACAACCGCATGGAAAACAGATTGAGAAATCGATCGGAACTGTATTCGCAGTATAACGAATTTCTAGCGGAATACGAGTCCCTCGGACATATGACTAGCGTCGACGAGTCGGAAAAAACCGAGTATTTGCCCGTTTACATTCCGCACCACCCGTGATTCGGGAAGATAGTTGCACGACTAAATTACGGGTCGTTTTCAACGCGTCGCGCCGAACTAGGAATGGCACGTCGTTGAATGACTTTTTATTAATAGGGCCCAAATTACAGCAAGATCTACCTGCCGTGTTATCGCGATGGCGACGGTGGAGCTTCGTTTGTACGGCCGACATCGCCAAGATGTTTCGGCAAATTCAAATTCATGAGCAAGATTCAGACTACCAAAGAATTCTTTGGTGTCCTCAAGCGGAAGCGCCCGTTCGATATTTTCGCTTGTTAACGGTCACTTACGGTCTCGCTCCCGCTCCGTATCTCGCAATGCGAGTATTGAAACAGCTCGCCCTTGACGAGGGAGAAAAGTTCAAGGCCGCGGTTCCTATCCTAGGAGAGTCTATTTATGTAGACGACGCCCTGTTTGGCGCGGATGATATAAAATCTTTAAAAAATACTCGCGTTCAATTGATGCAGTTAATGGAAAAGGGGGGATTTCAATTAAGGAAATGGGCATCAAATTCGATCGAACTTCTCAAGGATTTGTCTGTTGACCAATCGGAAGTAACCGATCATCTAATCCTGACGGAAGATTCACTTAAAGTTCTCGGCCTGTCATGGATGCCTAACGAAGACGTGTTTCGCTTGAGAGATCGTGTCTAATTGCGCGATCAACAGATCTTTTGCTGTCGACATTTTTTTTTTTTTTTAGCAACGTCAGTAGTACAGACGGAAAGATTCGCGGACGCTTCCTCTATCGAACGCGACGCGTATGTCTCAAGTTTGACTTGAGACCATTGATTATGTCAGGCGCGTGAACGGCGCGGACGGCAAGAGTTCGCGGACGACCTTGTTGTTGAAACGCGACGAATTTGTCTCAAAAGAGACCACTGAGTATGTCGGGCGCGTGAACGGCGCCGACGGCACGAGTTCGCGAACGAACTGACTGTCGAACGCAACGAATTTGTCTCAAAAGAGACCACTGAGTATGTCGGGCGCGTGAACGGCGCCGACGGCACGAGTTCGCGAACGACCTGACTGTCGAACGCGACGAATTTGTCTCGAAAGAGACCACTAAGTATGTCGGGCGCGTGAACGGCGCCGACGGCACGAGTTCGCGAACGACCTGACTGTCGAACGCGACGAATTTGTCTCGAAAGAGACCACTAAGTTTCGTCTCACGAGTCGAATTGGGTTTTGACGACGTGAATCGGAGTCTACCCGTACACTTGTTTCTCTAAAGCGAACTCGACACTTGGTTCCTGTCTCTTCTTTTGCACACTCGTTTGTAAGACGATGTGCTTCTATTGTCCACCCGCGCTTTTTCACTGTCCGCGAGAGTCACACGAGAATCACTTTCTCCGTTTTACCTTATCGTCCTCGTTATCTTCACAATCCGGCTCGAAGGACCATTTTACTTCTGTGCGAGAACCTTCGATTTGTTTTAATTTTCCGCGCAGAGGCAAATTTATTTATTTATAAGTCGGCTCGTAGATACGAAGGAGACTGGATGCGGAGAAAATTGTAAAGGTGGAGAAATTCACTTTTGAGGCAAAGCAGTTTTATTCAAAACTCTCGCAGACAAGATTAAAACGCGGAAGTTCGCTCTAGAACAAGATAAATTCGCGCGATGCTCTTTTCGCTGATATACACGGAGACGTCTCTTCAGTTCAGACTCCTCGAGTAGACTCATTTTTGATCCTCGCGGAATTCGGCAGCTAAGGCTCATCCGATCGACGCGTGGCACACGTGCTGAAATCCTATTCGTGGACGATTGCCCCATCACGCTCCGAAACGCGAGACAAAGGCGAGTTTTTGTAGATTCCTCGCTCGCGGAATCGAAAACAACCGGAATAACATCTCGGCGTCGAATATTTTCAATTTCTACGATTGACCTTGCTTCGTCGCTCCGAAAATACATGACAATTTTAAACACAAGTTGACGCGCAATTAGCTGCGTTCTTCATCGACCTACGAGCCAAGTGATTCACCGTTCAGGGTAATCGTTCGAAATTTTTGCGTTCGCGAAGAAACGCGCTTCTCGTTCAACCATCGTGGTCTCTTCTCTTGGACGAGAGAGAGAAAGAATAATCGTGGTGGCTCTTCGATCAGGCTGTCCGCGGACGCGCGCGGACCGCCGCCTCCCGCCAGGGAAGGCTACGGCACAAAGGTAGAGTTGTGTGTTTCTCGATCGGAGCGTCTCTCCCGCAACGGGAGAGCCGGGGCGGAAGCTTTTTGAAGAAACCGTCGGACCGACACAGTTGACAGATAGTCGAAATATCATCGATCCTTCCTGTATTATACAGGGTGATTCAAAACAACCGTTTGTCTTTAAAATGTCGTATTCCTGACTCAATTTAAAGACGATTTTTCCTTTGCCAAAATTTTATCCGAAGCTTAGTTTTTGAAATATAAAAAGAAATAGTTAGCGAATTACAGCACGAGTACGGGCGGTAATCAGGAGCGGCGCACCACATTATCCGACGCGGGCGATTACGTGGGCGCTCGAAGCGATCAGCTGTTTGTTACACGCGGCGTTTTGTGTGTGTGTGTGTGTGTGTGCGCGTGTGTGTGTACGCGTATACACACACACACACACACTCTCTCTCTCTCTCTCTCACTGATTCTTACCTTGTAGAGATGTTTGATGTCCTTTGACGAATAATTGTTGCCTGACTGGATACAATCCGATATTGACACACTGTGACACACTGCATGATGAAATCATTTTTTTGTAATAAATTCTATTGACACTTTGACTCACGCACTTGATTAAAAATTATTGTAATAAATAACTGATTACAAATTACAACACATAATCACAATCTGAGAGAATTTTCTCTTAGAATTTGCCCTGAAAATTGTGGTAATCGTAGGATAATATTGTATGGAAAAAATTTTATTAGAATTCCTCTAATTAATATTTATCACATTCAAAATAATAATATCTATCACAATAAAATATGAAACATGTTTTATTAATTTTACTAAACCGTAAAGTAAAATTAATGAAATATATTTTATATTTTATTGTGATTGTTTTTCCTTTTATTTAATTTTAATAACAGTAATTTTATTGTATCATATCAGATTTGTACACTGTATCTGGTTCCGACGCTTCGGACCCTTTTGATAGACTATTGAATACGTGATTGAGGTTCGATTGTCGTTCTTCAAGAACAAAGAAAGACAGGATATCGCGGATCCGTTACAAGCATACCGCTATTATTATAGGATGTTGCTCGTCATAGCTGAGCGCGGAATTCGTCAACCGCCCGCCAAGACGGAGTAAAGAGTCCTCTCCTAGAAAAGGACTCAATTTGCTCAACGAGCTCGAATGCGGCATGGTGCCGTTATTCTTTAGTGAGCGCGTTTCCCGCTCGAAGAATCTCTGTTGCAGATAGCGCAACCAGAAGATTTCCGCCCTCCTAAACTCATCGGCGTTCAGAAGGGGGAAGAGTTGGGAGCGAGACGCGCTCTTTTCTTTTACACGAAGAATAAAGCGATTCATATAGGCAGTCACGCGGACAAGCTTGGTCCAAGTGGAGAACCTATATGGGAGTTTCCATTCCTCGGCCTCTTAAACATGGAACGTCACAGGCCGTCTTCTTTCCACCGACACTTGCTGATCGGTGGCAGTGTCGAGCGGAGCTGAGACATTCAGAATCGGCCACGCAGTCGATGGCTTCTGAAGCCATCGTGGACCGTTCCACCATAGCGGGTGAGTCACGAGCTCGGAGGCGGTCAAGCCGCGCAAGGCACAGTCCGCCGGATTATCTCGAGACGGAACGTGATTCCAACAAACAGAATCCAGACAGGTATGCACTTCGGATACGCGGTTAGCCACGTAGGTGCTCCATTTTGATGGATGTTGACGGAGCCACGCGAGAGCGATGGTCGAATCCGTCCATCCGTATATTGGAATCGGAGGTAATTTCAACGATGTCAAGGTCCACTTGATTAGCCGGCTGAGGAGGACGATAGCGTTCAGTTCCAAGCGCGGGATGCTTACGGTTTTGATCGGCGCGACCTTTGTTTTAGCAGCGAGCAGAGTGATTTGAAACTTCGTTGGCGAAGGAAGCACTCGAATATAAACGACCGCCGCGTAAGCGCGGTTTGAAGCGTCGGCAAACTCGTGGATTTTGAACGCGAGGTTATTGGAATGTCGACCGGTCCAACGCGGTATTCGGACGCGGTTTAATGATTCTAAATCGTTGGTGTAGCTCTCCCAACGATCGCGCAACTACTCTGGAAGAGGGGAGTCCCAATCACATTTGAGAAGCCATAACTCTTGTAGCAAGATTTTCGCGGTTACAACAACCGGAGCAGCCCATCCTATGGTCAGGCTTTGTGCACGTTCTTTGCAAGCAGAAGCCAAAAGTCTCTTAAGGTCCGTTCCTCGCTGAGCCTAATCCGTAAGCAAGAGAGTAAACCACTTTGAGTTGACAACTCTTTGGTTCGACTAAGTGACACATGCTTCATGCAATAGTCGATGCCGCCGAATGGCGCATCCCGTAAGCCTACGAATGAAAAGGCGCGGGATTGTGCCCCTTATTGAACTTGGCGGTATGATGTCGAGCGAGGGCCCTAGTTCATAGAGCGATGGTTCATCGGCCCGGCCGACGAATGTGCGCCATAGTTGAAACATCGGAGGATCTCAGATTTTAGAGCTTTAGCAAATCACCAAGTTCAAGAATATGCCGACGCCGCGAAAATTACGGGAGTCTGCATGCACTTTAACGATCATAATATTTAAACGAAGACATGCTGATTGTCCACGTGAAGTACGGCTGAAGAGCAAGCCCTCGTAAAACGTGTGATAGAAATGACCGGCTGACCGGAGCAATTCCAGTCCTTATAGACGGGAATTAACTCCGAACTCGTTGTATGCCTGATCAGGCAAGCCGTAGCTATTCCCGTTTTATATAAGAGGGCTCTGCACTCAACTGTCACCGTTTATGGGAATATCTCTCGTAGCGTCATCGAAACCAAGCGTCCTGGGGTACATAGAGTTGAAATACGACTCTCCCTTTTCCCGTTGACAAGTCGCCAGATTATCTATCTTCCCAGAATCTCTGGAGAAGTGCTTTGTTACAACACGCTTTAATCTCGATCATTGAAGTATACCTACATTTTTGGCCGGAAAGACAACGAGAGTCGAATGGCTTCGGATTTTCATAAAATTCATAGATTGACTTCAGAAGACTGAACAGAACCGAAACATAATTGAAGTTCTTGATGAGCTAATCGCAAAGAAGACTGTAAATAGTCAAGCATCAAGTTAAAAGGTAATGAAGTTATCTTGAAAATAGAACCAAGGAAAGTGTGTTACACGTATAACAGGTCCGCATTCGCAGACCCGTTGTTTTTGCCAACATTAAGGGAAATCGTCTTTGCTTAGGTACGCCCGTGAGACGATCTTAAAAAAAGGGGGTCCCAAAAAAACCTTTAAAGGGTCCCCTTTTTATAATGGTTCAGAAACTTTGGGGTGTTCCCGAAAATATTTTCGGGGCGGGGACGTATTTTTTATTTTTCCCAAAGGGGGTTTTTCCCAAAAAATTTACCCAATAATTTAAAATTTTTTATTTGGGCNAAACAAAGTGATAAATATAAGGCCAACTTATCGAGCTGAATATTCGAGTGTTCAGTCAACTACCATTTATTACATGTATAAATTATAAAACTACAGTCATTATATTATTTAAAACTAACGCAAATTAACGCAAATACAATTCATTCTAATAAACGTTTCGACCGCACGCGGTCTTCTTCAGTATAATTATTGAAAATAAATTCTTACAATTCACATGATATCGAACTTTAATTATAGTTATTCAGAATCGAGAATTTTTGAGCAATTAACGCGTGTTCAATCCGTCCTGTCCAACAATGTTCGCCTCGATATGATCTCTGATTTTGTTCAGATCTCGGATGATTTCATCGTTAATATGCGAGAAACTTAACCCGTACCGTAGGCGCTGCCGAATTATAAGAAATTACCGATCAACGTATGTCCAAATTATAATATATATCCCCTACAATTGGTTAGTATGCTTACCTATCATCGTTCTTCTTGACAATTTTGCTACTTATTAACAGTTATTAAGGATGACACTTAAACAACAACAATACAGAAACGACAGCTCATTTTAAACTCTACTTGATCGGAGAGCGTGCGTGTTATATATGATCTAATATCTATGTTTACCTCGTTAATTGTCCTATTTGTCCTATTATATTTATTGTTCGCTAATATATCCAAAATATCAAAATACGACTCGCCTAAGAACTCAGTATCTTTGTTTAAATTTAGTCCATTTTTTTTGTTCCTTGATATGTAGCATCTCAGAAATGAGTCTTTTATAATAATTATTTTCGTTGTCCATGATCTTAACATTTGTCCCAATTAAAAGTATGATGTTCATTTATTAGGTGTCAGAAATTACTGAATGTTTCGTTGAGTCCAACCTAATATTATTTTTATGTTCTTTTATTCGCGTCGGCAATTGCCTCTTTGTTTGGCCTACATAAGATGCATTACAATTATTGCAACTGATCTTATAAACCACATTCGAATTGCATGGATGTTTAGTTTTATCTTTCTGTGCTTTAATAATATTATCCAGTTTGTTGAGACATCTATACCCTACCATACAATTTTTATTTTTCACCGAGGAAACAATCATTTCTGAGACCCTATCTATATACGGAATGACAAAGAATTTTTTATTAACCGAGTCATTTCTTATACTTTTTGTTCTTTCTATGTTGGCCTGTCTCTCTAAAATGCTCCCCTTAGATATGATGTGTTCTATCCGATGATTAATTTTGTTAAAAATCAGATCAAGAGGGTAACCATTGCTTCTGAGTATATTAATAATTAACTCCAAATTTTATTAAAAAATAGTGGATGTGATAGCAATAGACATCTGTCTACAAGGTTATATATTATTCCAATTTTGTGGCATAATGGGTGGTTTGAATAAAATGATAACGTCCTTCCTGAGAAGGTTTCTTTTTGATACCAGTCTATATAATAGTTGTTATTAATAATTTTAAGTGATAAATCTAAGAAATTCAAGCTATGATTAACCTCTTGTTCGACCGTGAATTTAAGTCTTTCATGATAGTTGTTGAAATTGATTCACAATCTGAGTCATATTAGTCCTAGAGGTTGGCCACTATTATGTCATCCACATAACGAAAATAAACAAACATTCCAAATTCAACGCTTTGAGAACTGTATCCTCAAGATCTTGCCTAACCAGGTCTGCAATAATTGGTGATAACGGTGACCCCATAGGGGTCCCAACGTCTGTTTATAAATTATGTCATCAAATGTAAAATATGTAGAAGTCAATATGAATTTTATCCCCCCCAAAAATTCGTTTTTCGGTATTTTAGTATTTATTCCAATGTGATCCCATCTATCGTTAATACCGTCAATCGCAAGATCCAGAGGAACGTTCGAAACAAAGACACCACATCCAAGGAAAACATCCTATCATTCTCATCAATCTTTTTACCAGACAATATGCTGTACAAATCAAAACTATTATTAATATGACTTTTCGCTTTGGGTAGGCTAGTTCGTAAGGTGTTTTTGTAAAAACGAAGCCAGCGAGTATAGAGCCGTATCAACCGATGAAACTATGATTCTAACCGGATAGTTTTCCTTATGGATTTTAGGTAATCCATACGCTTTTGGAAGGAGAGAATCACTACAACGTAATTTATAATATTCGTTTTTTGAAATATAATCTTCCTTAAGCCATCTCTTCAACAAACCATTCAAATCGTTCTCTATTTTTTTGCACGGATTTTTTTTGACAATAGTGTAGTGTTGACATCTTTTAAAACGTTTTTCATTTTGTTAATATAATAAGATCTATCCATCGCGACCGTAGCATTACCTTGTCCGCGCGTGTGAATAGAACATTCGATTGTCTTTACAAATTTTTTTAAATCTCTGTGTGCACCAAGTAATTTTTGTTGACTTACGTCATTTTTATCCTTCGTGTTAAGAAGTTGTGCAAATTTTGGAACCGCGATATTTCTGATCGTTGTGAGATTATTAATATTATTTCGTTTGCTATTACTCTCTATGTCCTTGATAAATTCATGTATCGCTGTTTTTTTACTAATATTCGGAAGACAAAATTTATCACCCATTTGCAACAGATTAGATACGTTAGGCGGAATGTCTGTGTTGGATAGATTAACAAACCATTTTTTATTAGTATTTTCCAAAGGGTTAATTGTATCATTGAGAAATTTATTGGCTTCAATGTGTATATTGATCTCCTTGGCATCATTAGTGATTGCCCTGAGAGAATTTTGTGATATTTTCGTCGGTTGTGAAGTTTCAACATATCTAAGGGGAAAAGCATTTTAGAGCAGACCAGGCCAAACATTCAGAAAGAACAAAAAGTATAAAGAAAATGACTCGCGTTAATAAAAAATTTTTGATCATTCCGTATATAGATAGGGTCTCAGAAATGATTGTTTCCTCGGTGTGAAAAATAAAATTGGATGGTAGGGTATAGATGTCTCACAAACTGGATAATATTATTAAAGCACAGAAAGATAAACTAAACAGCCATGGCATTCGAATGTGGTTATAAGATCAGTGTCAAATCAATTGTAAGGCCATCTTATGTAGGCCAAACAAAAGAGGCAAAGGTTGCAGACGATGCGAATATAGAAGAACATAAAAATATATTAGGTTGGACTCAACGAAACACTTCAGTAATTTCTGAACACATCATGAAATGAACATCATACTTTAATGGGACAATGTTAAGATCATGGACAACGAAAAATAATTATTATAAAAGACTCATTTCTGAGAGGCTACATATCAAGGAACAAAAAAATGGACTAAATTTAAACAAAGATACTGAGTTACTTAGCGAGTCGTATTTTGATATTTTGGATATATTAGCGAACAATAAATAATAATAGGACAAATAGGACATTAACGAGTAAAACATAGATATTAGATCATATATAAACACGCACGCTCTCCGATTCAAGTAGGGTTAAAATGAGCTGTTCTTTCTTATTGTTGTTTGTTAAGTGTCATCCTTAATAACTGTTAATAAGTAGCAAAATTGTAAGAAGAACGATGATAGGTAAGCATACTACCAATTGTAGGGGATATATATTATAATTGGACAACGTTGATCGGTAATTCTTATTAATCAGCAGCGCCTACGGTACGGGTTAATTTCTCGCATATTAACGATGAAATCATCCGAGAATCTGAACAAAATCAGATGATACATATCGAGGCGAACATGTTGGACAGGACGGAGTTGAAACACGCGTTAATTGCTCAAAAACTCCGAGTTCTGATATAACTATAATTAAATTTCGATAATCATGTGAATTGGTAGAATTTATTTTCAATACTTATACTGAAGAAGACCGCGTGCGGTCGAAACGTTTATAGAATGATTGTAATTTGCGTTAATTTGCGTTAGTTTTAATATAATATAATGACTGTAGTTTTATAATTTATACATGTAATAAATGGTAGTTGACTGAACATCTCGAATATTCAGCTCGATAAGTTGGCCTTATATTTATCACTTAAAATTTTATTATAGTAAACTCTACCTGAAATTAACTGAAGAATGTAATTATGTTAGACTTTTAACTCCAAAACGTTTAGTTTTCAAAAAACCTATTTTTTTCAATCGCTTATAACTCGAAAATTATTGACTTCTCAACATTTTTGCTAAGGAAAAATCGTCTCCAAATTGGCCAGAGAATCCGCCCTTAATCATTGGTCCGTTAGTTACCGGACACCTTGTATATATTATATAAAAGTGTATAGCACGTCAGAAGCTTGTGAGCTTACAGCGATAAGTAAAAACAATTGCGTATTTATTTCATTGCGTTTATCTGTTTAAACGCGCTTTAATTTTTCCAACGTTTTTGCCTGTTTATATTTTAAAGGTCCTCTCTTCTAAAAATCTTGTTTTAAAGATCCTCTCCGCGAGCAAAATTCGAAAACATAAATTATTTAATATTTTTACTTTATTATTTGTAAATCCTCGGTAATTTCAAAATTTTTCTATTTGCAAATTATTAATTTTCTATTGCAAATTAATTTTATCACAGACTTTACTCTTACTCCCATTGCACTTTCGTTTGCGGTTTTCAGTATACGATTTTTTATCGTAGTTACTGCAAATTATTATTGTGAATTATACTTGTGCAGTGATTTGAAGAATTTACAATTTCGTTGAAATTGTTGATTTTTCAAAAAAATTACGAGATTCGCGGAAATTGCGTGCTTTCTTGGCATTTTCCGTTCGCGGCAGGCGGTTTATTTTTGATTGTTGCAAGTGTTTTTGTTTTTTTTTATTAAAATAGATAATAATAATGTGAAATAAATCACGATATTTGACAGATATGTGCATATATATAGAAATTGTAATAATAATAATATTATATCATAAAATTGTAAATTGTTTCAATTTTTTATAGACTGCGATAAAAGATTTTACATTTGGATAAGAAACTGCGGTAAGTAAAAATATAAAATTCTTGAAAACGTACCAAAAATATTTGATAACGTAAAAAGGTGAACTTTGAAAAATAAGGAACTTAAAAATTGCACTAATAAATGGGCTATATGTGAGCCGTGCGCGGATGTAAGGTGTGTTATATCGAAATTTAATTAATAGAATTGAGAATTAATCCCAATTTTAAGTCTTACAAATGTCCAAGCTAATTTTTTGTACCTCGTGTACATTTTTGAAAGTTATATCGAAAAATTAAATTTCAATATGCGTCTTACATCTCACATTTCGCATACGGCTCACATATAGCCTATTTATCTCTTATACTTTATTTCAACCCTTATAGAAATTTATTACTAGTAACGCCAATTTATCACTTATTTCGAGTAATTAATCACTTTTATTTCGAATACTTAAATTACTGTATATTATAGTATTTTAAATACTCGAAATAAGTGATTAATTGGCGTAGTGATAAATTTCTACAAGAGAATAAGGAGCCTTTAAATTCTTAATGTAAAAAATTTCAAGTAATTTTCTTTAATAAAATTTAATTAAAAAATTTAATTAAAAAATTTTTGAACACTGTGTTAAATCACATTTAAAATCGTGATTATTTCAATAAAAAAACATTTTATGTGTAAAAATATATTTTTTATATTTAATAAATTTTATATATATGTATATATATGCATATGTAAAATATTCTCTCTCTCTCTCTCTCTCTCTCTCTCTCTCTCTCTCACACACACACAACGGGGGCCAAATCTCTCAAATTGGTCTCATGATCAATTAGCCTGGATTCGCACCAGGGGCAAAGTCTGTTGGTAATGTCAAACAAATTTAGCCTGGACTTGCACCAGGGGCAAAGTCTTTTGGTCGAGTCTACGAAATTTAGCACGGACTCGAACCAGGGGCAAAGTCTTTTGGTTCAAGTCTACGAAATTTAGCACGGACTCGAACCAGTGGCAAAGTGTGTCGGTAAGGGGCAAAGTCTATCGCACGAAGATGGCGGTCTCTTCTTTAGGCAGGCCTTTGGCGATCTGTCTATTAATCTGTGCTCTTATACTCTATACTCCTGCTGCTATTGAGTACGTTTACACGGCACCTTTAATCAAATTTAATAACATTCGTAGTTGTAAGACTGGCCAATCACAGCCGTTCCATTCTTCAGGGGAATGGCTGTAATTGGCCAGTTTTACAATTACGAATGTTATTAAACCCGATTAAGGGTGCCGTGTAAATGTACTCATTTGATGCTTTCCATTTAAGAACACAAGTCGACACAAGCGTAATTCTATCTTTGTTCTACATTCTATAAGAATAAAGATAGAATGATGCTTGTGTCGACTTGTGTTGCTAAATGAAAAGCATCAATTGTAGACCTCGCTTTAGAGTTACTACACCTATTGTAGACCCGGCCTTAATCAGTGTCCCAACCCTGGGGATTGATTGTGTAACTTTTTCTAAAGTAAAAACGTGAAAAGTGAAAAATTTCCACCAATCACGCATTGATTTTAAAATGAAATCGATGTGTGATTGAAAGAAATTTTTCACTTTTCACATTTTCACTTTAGAAAAAATTACACAATCGACCCCCTGGGTACTTGGTACTTATTACGGTTCTTTGGGTGAGTTTGCTCACGAGGTAAAAATCACAAAAGTGAGAGATTCACTAGGTTGTCTACGCTTCTTATGGTCAAAATCTAGTGAATCTCTCATTTTTGTGATTTTTATCTCGTGAGCAAACTCACCCAAATAACCGTAATAGGTACCCTTATTACGGTTCTTTGGGTGAGTTTGCTCACGAGGTGAAAATCACAAAAATGAGAGATTCACTAGGTTGTCTACGCTTCTATTGGTCAAAATCTAGTGAATCTCTCACTTTTGTGATTTTTACCTCGTGAGCAAACTCACCCAAAGAACCGTAATAAGTACCCTGGATACCTATTACGGTTCTTTGGGTGAGTTTGCTCACGAAGTAAAAATCACAAAAGTGAGAGATTCACTAGATTTCGACCAATAGGAGCGTAGAAAATCTAGTAAATCCTTTTGTGATTTTTACTTCGTGAGCAAACTCACTCAAAGAACCGTAATAGGTACCCTGATGTAAACTAAGCCTAATATTTTATAAATCTAAAGTCCCTAAAAAACATTAGGAACTCCTAGTCTTGACGACCGGCGTTTGTTCAATTGATTTAGTTTGTGCAATCTAATGGCCACAATGACGAAAGGTACAGTGAATATATTTTCCTTTAAAATTTAAATCAATTATATATGAATATAAAATTGTTCACGAAATAATTACACAACCAAATAATGATAAGCGTAAGAAATATACATATATATTTTTTTCGAAAGTAAAATTATAAAACATTTATATCTTGACAATACATTATAATTTTCCATAATCTTATTTAATTTTTTCGTATAATTATTATAATGATTTTTGTACAATTATTTTAGAAGAGAATTTGGAAAAGAATAAGTCAGTGGAACGTAATGACAGCGATAAAAAAGCGGTGTCCGATTCAGGACCTGATCCATCAGCTCCGATTACCAGGAAGGGAGTCTTGACATCCTTTTTGACTGGCAAACCCATGGAAATACCTGAACAAGACATTGTAATAAACTTTCGATTTATTTCTATTAAACATATTTATGACATTTATAAATTTTTTATATTTTTATTTTATATATAATTTATAAATAAATATATATATATATTTATAAATTCATATTTATAGACATTAATAAACTATATTTATATTTTATATATAATTTTTTAATTTTTCTTATAGCTTGGCAAATGTAGGTTTGTTTCTGAGTTTGAGAAGCTGAATCGTATTGGCGAAGGTACTTATGGAATTGTATATCGGGCAAGAGATACAAAGAATGACAAGGTTGTTGCGCTGAAGAAAGTAAGGATGGAGCATGAGAAGGACGGTTTACCAGTGAGTGGTCTTAGGGAGATATCAGTCTTGCTGTCGTGTCGACACGAGAATATTGTTCATTTGAGAGAGGTGGTGGTGGGTAGAAGTTTGGAGAGCATATTCTTGGCGATGGAGTACTGTGAGCAGGATCTAGCCAGTTTACTGGATAACATGCAAGCGCCATTTTCGGAGAGCCAGGTTAAATGCATAGTGCTGCAAGTGCTGAAGGGTCTTCGTTACTTGCATCATAATTTCATCGTTCACAGAGACCTGAAGGTCTCTAATCTCCTCATGACCGATAAAGGTTGCGTAAAAATTGCTGATTTTGGACTGGCCAGGTGGTTCGGTCTACCATTGAAACCAATGACTCCTAGAGTGGTAACGTTGTGGTATAGAGCACCGGAATTGCTGTTGCAAGCCAAGACACAGACCACTTCTGTCGATATGTGGGCAGCTGGATGTATATTGGGTGAGAAATTTAACGATAAGACATTTGATATCATTACATTGTTTGTAAATGTAAATGCTGTGAATATATATACTGTGTTGTATCGTTGATTTTGTTAGGAGAGCTATTGGGACACAGGCCATTGTTACCAGGTAGAACAGAAATTGCACAATTGGAATTGATCGTCGATCTGTTGGGTACACCCAGTGAAGCTATTTGGCCGGAATTTAACTCGTTACCGGCACTACAGAATTTCACACTCAAACAACAGCCATACAATAACTTGAAGCAAAGATTTCCTTGGTTGAGCGCTGCTGGTCTTAGATTATTAAATTTCTTATTTATGTACGACCCCAAAAAAAGAGCAACCGCTGAAGAATGTTTGCAAAGCAGTTACTTTAAAGAAGCTCCTTTACGTTAGTGTTTATACATTTATATTTAAATACATTTTTATTAATCCTTTAGAGTTATCTTCCTAAAACAAAGCTTATATAATCGAGCTATTTAACTCAATTTAAATATTTAAAAAATTTTAATTTAAATATTTAAATAATTTCAATTCAAATATTTAAATAATTTCAATTTTTTATTACAGCTTGTGATCCAAAACTCATGCCTACTTTTCCGCAACATAGAAATATGAAAAAAGCAGCTGCTCAGAAAGAGAATCGTGAACAAGAATCTACTGTCACTGATCAAACTAATAATCTACCAGCGATTTCGGATCTTGTACGTTCGTCGATATATATATATATATATATATATATATATATATATATATATATATATATATATATAAAATATTTAAACTTAATTTAAATAGTACATTAACTAACAAGTGCGGGGGATCGTAAATCGGCCGAGAGTGCGAAAGTTTGACGCACGAGACGAAGCCGAGTGTGACAATCCGCACGATCGGCCGATTTATGACCCGCACATGTTAGCTACCATATTTTGTGTGACCGGTGCGTGGAAAGGAAGCTCTTCCTAAAATTCCATCATGTGCGTAAAGGGTGACTTTTCGCGCGCCGGTTGCACAAAATATTTTGCAGCTACATGTACATGAATATATATATATATATATATATATATATATATATATATATATATATATATATATATATATATAGGGTGTCCAATTTTAATCGACTATCCCCCAAAATTTTTTATTTTTTATTGACCAACAAAATATTTCAAACAAATGTTTTTTTATTTAAAGGAGAGAAAATGATTACTTACTTTTTTCTGAAGGACGCTTTTCAAGGTCATTGTTTTTTTTAACTTTTTTTTGGAACTATAATTTTTTATATAAATTAATTCTTTGTTATTTTTGGCATAAAAAGTTACAAAGGTAAGATGGCTCGAAAATGAATAATTGATATTTTATTTTTAAGTTTGACACTAATTGCACAAATTATAAAATATCTCGTAAAATATTCATGTTTCAACGATCTTACTACAATACTTTCATGCATAAAGTAATAAAAAAAATCAGTTGGTGTAAAGAAAAACACATAGTCGTTTGTAAAAAAAAATATGTAATTTGCAATTGATAGCTAACTAACATATTTTTTCTTACAAACGTGTTTTCTTTGCACCGATTAAAATGTCGTTGATTAAAATTGGACCCTGTGTGTACATATATATATATATATATATATAAAACAAATTTTAAAACATATTGATATATATATATACGAGGGCAGTCCGATAAGTACTTAGCCTCATCGCCCGATGGTGCCAGTATCGCAAGAGAGTTTTACTATCGTGTAGTACATTCTCGTAGACAGCTACTGTCAAAATTTCAGCCGAATCGGACTCGTAGTTTTGTTTTGACTGCGTGTGGAAGCGGGCGTGTCCGCGGATTTTAGAAAAATGGAAAAAGAGCAATATCGGTCGGTGATTCGATTCTTGTTTTTGGAAGGGAAATCGCGCAGCGAAATCAAAGATGTCGAAATGAAGAATCTTTGATTTCGCTGCACGATTTCCCTTCCAAAAACAAGAGTCGAATCACCGACCGATATTGCTCTTTTTCCATTTTTCTAAAATCCGCGGACACGCCCGCTTCCACACGCGGTCAAAGCAAAACTACGAGTCCGATTCAGCTGAAATTTTATATATATATTAGAATACGATTGCTTAAATATAATAATAATATATAATTGATCAACTTTAAATCTTTATATCTGAAAAATCATAGCTTAGAATAAAAAATAGCAAATAATTATTTTACTTAATTTTTTGAGAATTTTTCTACTGTAATTTGATTCGCGAATTTCAGAACATACAAATTTTAATCTATATATTTATGTATATTTATTTATTTGTTTCAGCTTGGATCCTTAGTGAAGAAAAGACGTGTCGAGTGAAGAAGTTTTTAAGTTTACTTGAAAGAATTAATTTCGATATTCTTTGAAATATATATTTTGTCAATATTTCTTGAAATAACAATTACAATAACATCGTAATTAGTACATTGTAATGTAAATTTATTGACAGTATATATATTTTTTGTATAGATATATACAAAATATTTGATAATAATGTTAAGACCTTTATTTGAAAAAATAATCTATAAGCAACAAATTAATTAGTTGCATTAATTATGTGTGTTTATACAAAGGATGCTGATTCCGTGAGTAAAAAATAAAACTTTTTATTAAATTCTATATTTTTTTATTCTATATTTGACCAAATATAGAATATCCCATACATTCAAATCATTATGTTACATCTATATCTTCAAAATTGATGGATATTTTTTAAATAATTTATATATATCTCAATAATTTGTATTTTACAATAATTATATGACTTTCTATAGAAATGTAAATGAATTTATTATAATAAAAATTATATAAGAACGCTACAAGTGCTCGTAGTTTTCCTTATGTTGACCAAGGGGATCGTATTTACCAAGGAGATTAACCCAATCCTCGGATCGTTTTGTTTTCAAATGTTTTATCACTTTTTGTGTTATAGTCTTTTGATTATCATCGCACTTGCTGCAGTTGGTCGATAGAGCATCTGGTAAAATTTCTAAAAAAAATAAAATATTCGTCAATTATTATTACACATTATAATTAATAACATACTATAATTTGAAAATTTAAACTATATTCCGAGATATATATACTTTATGAATACTGTGCCTATATTAAATGAATGTGAAAAAAATATAAATATATTTTATATGAACAATATAAATAAATATTAATATTTAGTATAAATATATTTTTATATAAAATAAAATTTATATTATTTTTTTTTTATAAAATTAAATATATTTTATAAAAATAATATATAATTATACATATATTAATATATGAACAATATAAATATGAAACAATATTTATGTGAATATAAGTATTGCTTTAATATCGTCTATTTTAAGAAAAAATATGAAGAAGTAACTTAAACAACTCCGGATACACGTAATTGCTCGAGAAAGTGCACAGTTAATTATGTAATAGAGAGAGGGGGAAGAAAGAAAGTATGTATATTGAATACTGTAATATTGCAGTCACAATTATACTTTGTATATACTTATTGAATTAATGTATTCTTTAAGAATTTACAAATTAGAAAATGCTGAGTAAATTGAATAATTTTTAAAATTGAAAAAAATAAGAATAAAAATATTTTTATATAATATACCTTATTTAAAATGATGATTTTGATGAAACTTTATGTAAGGAGATAAATAGATGATGAATTTAGAAATTTTTTTAAATTGCGATCAAAAAATGATTTTTTTAAGGATGAAATCATGTAAAGAATTTTTGCTTTTCTCGACATATCTCAAAAAAATATTCGATACCAAAAAATGTTTTATACAAAAATTTCATAAGAACATCTCTATTTAATAAAATATTGAAACACGTTTTTCAAAGATTAAAAAATTTTTTTTAATTAGCTTCTTAAAATGTTATATATTAATACAAATGTAGACATTAAATAATATATCCTCTACTTACTTTTTAATTCACGACCTTCGGCAGTGCAGGGTCCCTTGTCCAGGAGGCATCGGATGTAACTAGTGAGGACACGATTATTTTGAAGAATTTTATCCACCTCTGTGTCATCGAATTTCCTGGCGTATTTATTCTCATCAGCGGCGATAACCAGAGTTATCAACGAGGCCGCAAACAAGATCAAAATGTATTTCTTCATTGTCGTACGAAGAGATTTTTAAGTACGAGATACACCACACAATTAATTTCGTTTTCGATTGACAAGAGGCCGCAGACAGAAGTTAAAAAGCGTCAATCGCTGACAGTCTAGCTTTTATATAGCCGAACGGAGAACGGAGGGGTATATAAATATATACCTGCCATGCAACTTAATTGAATATATTTACATTAAATTACATGGGACAATAAATTCCAAATATTTGCTTCGTATAATTTAAAAGCAATTCAGATAAAATTATAATATATCCACAAAAAATTCATGCTACATCTTTGGATTCTTTAATTTTCTATGAATAATATCACTCGATCTTATATAAATTTCATAATTTAAAAAAATATATTTAAAAGTATAAAATTAATTTAAATTGTATAAAAAGTTATAATAATTTAAATTATACAATATATATAATTTTTATAATAATAATTATAATTAAAATATAATTATAAAAAATATAAAAAATATAAAAATATAATTATAAAATTATAATTTATATTTTATTATAATAATTATGATTTATATTTATAATTATAATTATAAATGTTCATATTTTGAACAAAATTGATATAAAATATTATAATTAATTTTTGCTTTCAATATTAAAATGCTAATTAAAAAATCTTATAGAATATAATAGTGTATGAATGACACAAACTATTGAATCGTGTGACGCACATAAAGAGAAAGTAGTTCGATGAACTGCTATCGATGATTCATCGATAAAAACTCACAGGGTCTTATACTTTTTAAACGATCATATTTTATTTTTTCATGATAGAAAGATTCGAGTCTGAGATGTGTAATTCAATAGACAAAAATTTTTCGAAGGTAAGAGTATCTCTTTCTCTTCACGAAGAAATCTTTATATATGTGTATATATATATATATTTATAATTAACTTTACAAAAACAAAAAATCAAAAATTCAACTATATAAAAACAATATACATAAATACTAATTTCTCTTTAGATTTAATTTTTCTAATAATGTTTCAAACTCTTAATTAATATATATGCATGCATTTGAAGAAATAAAAGTGTATGAATTAAACTATATATATTTTTAAAAATTAATTTTTATTTACATTGAAAATGGCTAGACAAAAAACTAAAGTAAGGATACAATATATATATATATATATATAGGAGGTAAAAAATTTATAGTTTCTTTAGTTTATAAAAAATTTTTCTTCATAAATCAAGAAAAGTGTCACGATAAAAAATATTTTTGAAGAAACATAAATAGGTTACTCAAGTTTTTGCTATTTTTTTCATTAAAATGAATCGATTAAGTGTACATTCTTCTGATCGTGCGCCATTCCGTGGGATATCGCGATTGTAGAAATTGTATCAACTTTAATAGATTCAATTTCTGCTGCGAAGTGCAACGGCCACAATTGTTCCTGAGTACAACGGGTAGTATACCTGTATAAAAAAAGAAAAATATATAATTTTAAATGAAAAAGATGACATATTTTCGGCACCTCCTTTCTTTCATATAGGAAAGCATGTAGAAAAATTTTATAGTATTAATTTAATATTTTAAAATGTATTATATAATATTCTGTCCCAGAGAGCAAATATACGTCATTTTGTCGTCGATGATGTCATTAGACGTCATTTTACCGTTTAATGATGTCAGTTTGCTACTTAGGGTGTTGTTATTTTAAATTTAAATTTAAAAGTTAATGATTCTAAATTTAATAATTATTATTATATGAAGTAATCTTTATAAAATTGACACCTAAAATAAATGCTAACAATTATAATATATTAATGAAAATTATTTTACCACAATTAAAATATATTGTACAGAGTGTATAAAAATTATTGGTCGCCACTTCGTCAGCTAATTCTCCTGTTGCATGTTCGGCAAAGATCATCCCCAACATGGGCCCGCAAAATTTGTCAAAATTTTTTATTGCGTGAAAAAAATCTACTCATTGAGAGAATCAAAAGTCTCAAAGGAACCATAGGTCACAAACGTGTCCTTATATGTAAAAAAATCATGTAGTTGAGAATAATTAGGATATGTGATTTTGTCACGAATATTGATCAGAGAAGCTCAATAAATTGAACGTCACAAAGGTAACCCATAATTTTTCTGACATTTCTTTAATTTAACATTCTGGGTTATCTTGTGACGTTCAATTTATTGAGCTTCTTTTATCAATATTTACAACAAAATCACATATCCTAATTATTTTCAACTTCATGATTTTTTTCACATATAAGGACACGTTTGCAACCTATATGGTTCCTTTGAGACTTTTGATCCTCTCAATGAGTAGTTTTTCGCGCAATCAAAAATTTTGATAAATTTTGCAGTGTCATGTTGGGGGTGATCTTTATCGGACATAAACAGGAGAATTAGCTGACGAAATAGTGACTAATAATTTTTATACACCCTATACACACACACACACACACATACACACACATATATATTGTATATTGCTGAATACATTTAGAAATTAATTTTATAATTATAAATAAAAAGTAAATAAGAAAAAAAGCATGATATAAGTAAGATATATAGTATATTATATAGAGTAAGTAATATATAGATATAGATATTAATTATATATATATATATATATATATATATATATATATATATTATTATATTATATTATATATATATATTTATAATTATATATATATTTATATATTAATATATAAGAGAATATAAAAAAAAATAAAATATAGAATATAATTCTCTTACTTTTTAATTGTTTTCCAAATCCATCGCATTCCGCTGTCTGCAATAAGCACCTAAGTTCCTTCTCGATTAAATGTTTATCACTTAAATACGCCGAAAGATCTTGCGTTTGGCAAAAAGCGACAAGTCCCGAGCTAACGAGAATTATAATAATAATTCGATTGTTCATTTTTAATTATTAACTCCAGAAAATATGTGTGAAACTGTTATTTGATGGAATATAACAGATACACTCTTGTTGTTGAACTTCTTATAACAGAATAGGCAATCCCAAGCAAAGTACACATGTTATTATATTTCATCGTGACCTTTGATCCTCTTACAACCGTGAAAACACATCATTATAAGTTTCAAAATTATTTGATCACTTTTACATATATTTAAATATAGACTTCGTCTTTTCCAATTTTACTACCAGTATTGACAATAATGTTACACAAATTGGAATTTTACTTTTAAAAATTTATAATAAATATATATACATACAATGTACATAAATGTACACAATGGACAATAAAAAAAAATTATTAGAAATAAAAATTATATATATAAGGATTATTTTAAAATAAGGAAACACAAATATTGAATTAATGCATTAAAGAATAGAAATAATGAATGAAAATGACAAAATATATATTAAATATAAGGACTTGCGTTCTTAATTACTAGCTTATTAGCCCTTATTAGACTTTTATACCCGAATTTGTACTTTTAGACTAGTTTTTTCGATTTTATTATTTTAAAATAATTCCTATTCCCAATATTTAATACTTATTCCTAATATTTTCTCTATTGTACACAGAGCCTAATAACATGGTGAATCATATCTACATTTCATATATATATAATTCTTTCTTTTCCCTATTCTTATAGTTTGAATTTTTATATTATGTGATAGATTTAATACGATTTTTGGGGGGGGGGGGGTGGGGGGTGGGGGGGGGTGGGGGGGGGTGTGGGGGGTGGGGAGGGGGTGGGGGGGGGGGGGGGGGTAGGGGTGGGGGGGGGGGTGGGAGGGGGGGGGGGGGGGGGGGGGGTGAAAAAAAACAAAAAAAAAAAAAAAAAAAAAAAAAAAATGTTTTTTTTTGGGGGGTGAAAGAAGGATAGAAGGAAGAGCTCTATTACTGAGTTATTAAACAATGCCTTTTTTTGGCAGAACAGGGCTTTAAGGGGGCCAACGCGCAGTGACAGGGAAGAGCGCGAGCTGGTAGGGTCAAGGTTAAATGGAATAAGGAGGTTTCTTCCAGAAAATGTTTTTTTCTGAAACCAATCAAACAAAATGGTATTGTTAATTAATTTCAATGATACATCTAAGAAATTTAAACAACGGTTATCCTCGTATTCCAATGTGAATTTGAGTCTGTCATGGTATTTGTTAAAAGAATCCACAATCAAATCAACATTCTCCTCAGGAACTGTCATAATGATATCATCAACGTATCTACAATAAAATGGGATGTCGATATTAATCAAGTCAAGAACAGAATTTTCCAAATCTTCCATTATTAAATCAGCTATTATGGGCGATAATGTCAATTTATTTAATTTTCACAATCTGTATATGTGAACAAAACACCTTTAGTTTAGAAAATTAATTAATAATATATTTAGTAAAAATGGATTAATTACATAATAGAATAAAAAAATTAACAAAATAAAAATGGAAAATAAAATAACTAACTTTTAATATATTTTTTTCATTATATTTAATGATCTTATTCTCTTTCGTTAGATATACCTTTTTATTAGGTTTCTATTTATACATTAAATTATTTATATTGTTTGTATTATAAAAATAGATTAAAAATGTTAATAAAATCCAAAGCGTAGACTCGACCAAGAGAGAGAGGATAATGTTCAAAATTGAGACATCTTTAAAAAGACTTTATGACAGTTTTAAGACACCATATAATCCCTTTTTAAAAAAAGCGTGTTATTGAATTGTTGTCGCTTTACCGCGATATTAATTAACTGTGCCGATTTTTGTTGTATATACTCATAGCATCGAGCAGTTGTCATCACGAGGTTTAAGAATTTGACAATTGTTCAAATATAAAATTATATACAAAATAAAATTATTAACAATAGTATGTGATATTTAAAATATAGTACACGATAAAGACATCTTAAAAACATCTTATGTTCCGATTTTAAATGTTTCAATTTTGAAGTTGTCAGGGAGAGTTATGTTTAAAAAAATTATTATTAGAAAATATGTTTTATCAAAGAATATAAACGAGTATAGAAGCACGGGTTTCGATACCCCGAGCTATCTATAGCATCTATAGCATTTCAGTACAGTATACGTGACGTAAACTATAGCAAAGTACTCCAGCTCGTGCGACTCGCGGGGTACCGAAAAACGTGCTTCTATACTCGACTATATTTTCTGATTTTATTAAATTTAATTACATATACTAAAAGCTTCGATAATGATAATATAACAAAATATATAGTAAAAGGCATCAAGTGCCAGCAAAGAAGTTAACAATAAGCCGCAAATAAAATATTTATTATATATTATAATTAAGTATCAAGATCATTACAATTTAAAATAATCGTTGTTTCAACATTGTTACCCCTTATTTGGACCATCTTTAATATAAAGAATAGAAATATAAATAAATTAATTAAAAATATACAGTAATCATATTAAACGTAGCCGATGTCGAAAATTTAAAAAACGTGAAAACGTATATTTACTGCAAAATAACGAATTTGATCAATTTTCCTTAAATTCTGCACAACATTGAAACAACACTTTAGCTCGGAATCGTAAAAACGTAAATTTACTATACAACTAAATAACGAATTTTGTTGAATTTTTCTTAAATTCAGGACAAAACTGAGAAAATGTTATCTCGGAAGCTTGAAAACGTAAATTTGTTATAACCAACTAAATCACAATATGCCAACCTCATCCGCATTAAATTATGGCATGTGGTTGGCGTATGAAGAAATTATCATTGTTCATTATAATTTGATTTGACGAATTATTCTTATTTTTAGTTTGCTGAACATGATTTAATTGTTTTTTTTAATTTTTGACATCTGCTTAGTTTAATAAAGTTATCTTACATTTTCAATTTATTTATATATTTCTATTACTTTTATTGAAGACGGCCTAAAAAACGATCGTCTCGAAACAATGTACATCATTTTAAGTTTAATATCCGTTCGTTTTGTTACATAATATTTTTAACGTCTTTTATTTATTTTATTTTAATAACTAATATTTTTGACATAAGTAATAGTTTGTGCGCTTAATGAAAAATATTTTAAAAAATTTACACGCTAAAAGAATTACCTCTGAGAAAATATTATTTCCCAATACTCATACTTTGTGCAATATCTCTTCCTATTTAATCTAAAGTTAACGATGTCGTCAAAACTGATCACATCGCAGCCTAGAATGTTCTTTACCACATAATCTGGTAAGCACAATGTCCAATCAATATCCATCACGAAATAATAAGAAAAAGCACAAATAATATTATAAATTAAAATAATTCCGCAAACACCGCTCTAATGCGATACTGTTCTTATACGTCTGCGGATAACAGAAAAGACAAAACACAAAGCACATGTATTTCATTAATGCACACACTGCACACGTTTTCCACACTCTGTCTACTCTGCTACTTTTAAGTCTAAATTCCCTACCTGAAAATCGAAAGTTTTGTGCTTCTTCCCACTACAAAATTGTCACGTGACGTGTCATGCGTACAAAAGAAAGAAAAAACTAAGGAACACAAAGAATACATTCCATTTTAGATATGCACTTTTAAGGGGATGCCGGAGGTCTACTTTTACCGACCGAACCGATTATATTTTGCCACAGACAAGGACAGACAGTCATATTATCTTTGTCTCTCTCATACATAGAATAGTATAACGCAAAACGTCTGCCTCTTTGTCAACATAGAGTTTCCTTCAAGAAAGGCTGGATGAAAAGATTAGTATATTTCTTTATATGCATGCACGTATGTATGTATGCATGTATGCGTATGTATGCGTAGAAAATGTTTATAAAGAAATATATATATATATATATATATATATATTTAATAAAGAATACAATTAGATATTTAAAGACAAGGCTCGTGTAATATTATAAAATTAAGATTTAGAAAGACAGGGCCAACTATAACGAGCATATTAAATTAGTGAGAGATGTAATGTCAACACATAATTACTTTATTTCTTAGTAAGTACAATGATAATAATAAAAAATAAACGTTTCGGCTGTTACCTCAGCCTTCTTCAGTAAATATAAAAAAACAATAAAAAATTCTTTTAAATAAAATTATGACATATTACGCATTAGAGTCTATTTTTTAATGAACCTTTGGTTTGATGAATCATTAAATTTATATTGGATTACGCTTATATCATTTATTAAAATAGATATTGTTTCTAATCGGCTAACCATTTTTTAACTGAGATGGTAAACTTTTTAATTATGTCAAAGACATATAAACGAGCTCACTGTTGTTAGTAGAACAAGTTGACAGTCCATTCACGTCATCAATCCTTTTGAACATTATTAGTTGAAAATATCGTCAGAACCGCTTGATATGAGAATTGAAACAATTAGATGTTATCCAGCATCAAAAAGTTAGTCCCCATCATCAAGCATATTTCCGAGTAAGTTCATCATTGTAGTGTATTTCACCGTGTTTGTCTAAGTATATTTTTATTTTTTTGATATATTAATTTATATTAATAAGTTATTTTTTATATGAAAGATCTTGATTATGATTAGAAGTGTTTACTTAAATTGATGAGTAGTCAAGATTCCGCCAAGTCAAAGTGTTCATTATACAGAGTCACAATATGATGTGTCGAATTCAAACCGTGACTCCTATTATTATTACTATTTATTTATATAAGACAATTCTTCTAGAATGTCAAAATATGACTCGTCAAGCATATCGGTATCTTTTTTTAAGTTTAGACCGTTTTTTTGTTCTTTTATATGAATCATTTCAGAAACATTTCTCTTCTGAAAATTAGATTCGGAATCTAAAATTTTTATGTCTTCCCAATTAAATGAGTGTTGGTAATTAAGAATATGTTCCGAGATGACCGAGTGCTTTGACGAATCTAACTTTATATTATTTACATGTTCTTTAACTCTCGTTTTAAGTCGTCTTTTAGTTTGGCCAACATATGTCGCATCGCAATCGTGACATGAGATCTTATAAATAACATTGGAATTAGTTGAAAATTGATTTTTATCTTTATGAACCTTGATAAATCGATTGAGTTTATTAAGACAACGATAACCTATGGTCATTTCTGTTTTTTTGATAGATGATGCGATTTTGTCAGAAATGCTATTCACATAAGGAATAACAAAGAAATTCTTTTTTTCATTATCTCCAGCTATTTCAGGAACCTTAGTAATATTATTATCATTAGTCAAGATATTTAGTTTGGAAGTAATAAGATACTTAATTCTTTGATTAATAGTGGAGAAAATAAATTCTAAAGGGTAACCGTTGTTACGTAAAATAGTTATGATTGAATTTATATTCTTCTTATGAAATTCTGGATGTGAAAGAAGAAGAGCTCTATCTACTAAGTTATAAACAATGCCTTTTTTGGCAGAAAGGATGGTTAGAGTAATAGGAAAGAGTTCTTCCAGAAAATATTTTTTTCTGAAACCAATTAACAAAAATGGTATTGTTAATTAATTTCAATGATACATCTAAGAAATTTAAACAACGGTTATCCTCATATTCCAATGTGAATTTGAGTCTGTCATGGTATTTGTTAAAAGAATCCACAATCAAATCAATCTTCTCCTCAGGAACTGTCATAATGATATCATCAACGTATCTATAATAAAATGGGATGTGGATATTAATCAAGTTAAGAACAGAATTTTCCAAATCTTCCATTATTATATCAGCTATTATGGGCGATAATGGTGATCCCATGGGGGTACCGAAAATTTGTTTATAAATATTGTTAAATGTAAAATATGTAGATGACAAAACAAATTCTATACATTTAATAAATTGTTCTTTTGGAATTTTTGTCTGTGACTTAATATACTCCCATCTATTATTAACACTGTTTATCGCAAGGTTGATAGGTACATTGGTGAAGAGAGAGATAACATCTAATGATATCATTATTTCTGAATTCCTTACCTTTTTGCCAGTAAGAATCCTGCACAATTCAAAACTATTATTTATATGGCTTTTGGTGGGGGAAGGCTTTGTGACAATACATTGTGAATATATGTAGCTATATTATAAAGAGCCGTATTAATATTCACATAATAGATGATGGGAATGTTCTGTTTGTGAATTTTAGGGAGACCGTAAGCTTTCGGTAGTATGGAATCACTAGAGTGCATAAAATAATATTCTTTTTTTGAAATGTATCCTTTTGTTAGCAAATTTTTGATAATGTAATTGAGTTCTCTTTCAATTTTTAAGATAGGATTCTTATTGACCACGCAGTAAGTGTTAACATCTGTAAGAAGTTCAGTTACTTTATTATTATAAAAATCCCTCTCCATTGCAACTGTCACATTGCCCTTGTCAGATCGCGTAAATATTATATTATTGTTTTCACTGCAAAATTTTAATGTAGTATTGTACATATCAGTAATTTTTTCATTTATTAAATTCTTTTTATGAAAATTATGTAGATAATAATTAAATTGGGGGATTGCAATATTCCTAATAGTTCTAAGGTTCTGTATATTATTTCTTTTCCCATTAGCTTCCAAATCTTTGATAAATTCATGTATGGCAGTTTTTTTATTGGAGATAGGAAGGTTGAAATTACTACTCATTTGTAGAAGATTAGATACTTTTGGTGGGATTTCTGTGTTAGTTAAATTAATGAACTATTTATTATTAGTCTTGTTTAATGGGTCAATATCATTAATAATAGAGGATTTGGGATCAATATGGATGTCTATGATTGTTTCGTTAGAACTCTTAGTGGTTAAGTTTTTAGTATATTTGATTGGTTGTGATGTTTCCTTATTTAACCTGCAAAAATAATGAATAGGTTGAATTTTTTTCATATGATCACTAATTTTTTTGTTTTTTAACCACATGAATTTCTTTAAGTGGATCCTATATAATCTTTCTTTACATTTGTTAAAGGATTTTCTTTGATATATAATTATTGATTGCCATACATAAACAGGGATAGAAATGGATAACTTATGTAAAAATTGTAATATTTCTCTTTGTAGAGTGTCAACAACTCTGTACAAATCATAAATTTCTATATTTAAAATTTCTGTTTTGAATTTGTGCTGTATTCTTGTCAATTTATTTATCAGTTTATAATTGTGAATGTTAAATTGTGTTTTTCCAATGTTAGTTAAATGCGACGGTAAGATCTCATGGTTCATGCAAGACTTTAGAAAATACAATTTAGATCTTGCTTCAAGGAGTTTGTCTATATATATATATCGTTTCTGGTATAAAATATCTTTTTTTAATAACCAGAACACACATGCAAATCGTTCTAGGAAAAGATATTTTTAAAAGCAACTAGCAGACGAATATATCGTTTCTGGTATAAAATATCTTCTTTTAATAACCAGAACGCACATGCAAATCGTTCGAGATTTTTCAGTGTTCCGATCTTTTTGGGACACCCTGTATATGTATATATACACACACACATATATATATATATATCAATTTATTTAGCAATCTGTCGTCTATCGAAATATCTATCGATTTACCTATCTATCTATCTATCTATATGTCTGTCTATCTGTCTATCTATCTATTTATCTATAATACTTATCGATCTATCTGTCTCTATCTCTTTGTCTATTTTCTCTCTTCTACATTGCATTCTTTCATACATGCACACGTATATAATAATTTTTTTTAAATAATCTACATTGCCAAAATAAAAATAATTACATTTATAATCTAAAAATATATAAAAATCTTTTATAAATATAATTGATTATAAAGTTTTAGTGGATAATTTTTTGTAATAAATAAATGATTTATATAATTTATTTTTATTTAACTACTGCTCTGTTCTGATAATAATAGTGTTACTATCTATTCAATCTCAAAAATACTCTTCAATCTCTAAAAATAAAATTTTATATAAATTATTTATTTATTACAAAGAATTAATTACTTTATAATCAATTATAAAAGATAGGCCTGTTTCTACACATACACACACACACACACACACACGCATATAACTTATTGTTAGCTAGAATGTGGACAAGAAAAAATTTTTACACCCTAATCTACATACATACATACATACATATATATATATATAATAATTATAATTGATTATAAAGTAAATAATCCTTTGTAATAAATAAATGATTTATATAAAGATATTTTAGAGATTGAATATAATAATACTATTATTATCAAAACAGAGCAGTAGTTAGATAAGAATAAATCATATAAACCATTTATTATTTATTACAAAAAATTATCTACTAAAACTTTATAATCAATTATATTCATAAAAGATCTTTATATATTTTTAGATTATAAATTTAATTATTTTTATTTATATAATGCAGATTATTTTTAAAAAATTATATATATACGTGTGCATGTGTATGAAAGAATGCAATGTAGAATTTAAAAGAAAGAAGAGACAGAGAGACAGAAACAGAACCACAGAGAGACAGATAGATAGATAGATAGATAGATAGATAGATAGATAGATAGGTTGATCGATAGGTAGTTTGATAGATAGACAGGCAGATATAGCTAAATAAATTGATAGGTGTGTATATATATATACATGTATATATATATATATATATATATGACATAAACTATGCCTCCGTTGAAATACTTAAATTTTTATTTGAAACATTTTTTTCTACAAACATTTTTAGCGATAAAAATTTGTAACGCTTATTGAAACACCCGGTACATATTTATTACATCTCTATTCTTTCTATATATGTATATGGTATAATCTAACATTATATATATATAATCATTTTATTTATACGTGTTTGTTTATACGTGTAAAATAAAAAGATTTTAGCCTGAACTCGCATTAAAGGCAAAGTTTTTTGGTAAAATCAAAGGATTTTATTAGCCTGGACTCGAACCAGGGGCAAAGTGTGTCGGTAAAGGGCAAAAATGACGGTCTCTTCTTTAGACAGGCCTTTGGCGATCTGTCTATTAATCTGTGCTATTGTAGACCCCGCTTGACTCTCACGGAAATAAAGTCACTAGATATACAAAGTACCGCAATCAGTAACAAAACGCCGCCATTTTCACTCCACAATAACGCGGCAATTCAAAATTTTGCTATATTTGCTGGCATTTTGCTATATTTAACACAACAGAATAAGGTTAGAAAAATTGCACTATGCACAAATAGCTTTCATAAAGTGATGCACTATCTACATTATCTGTCGCCATTTTCACTCCAATGTGTCTTAAGGTGCCTTTTCACGAGCCGCTGAAACCGATTGTTTGAGCGACAAAATGATCATGTAACAATTTTTGTTGCTGAACTAAACAGCGATAATTTTTGTACATGAAAAGGATAACAGCGCGATAGAATTGATAAAGTTGAGCATTTCAGCAATAAATGCTTTGTAGTTGAACTGATTCAAACTACAAAATTGTTGATGGATTACGAGCGACAAATCTGTCGCTTTAATCACTTGTTTTAGCAGCACGTAAAATTGCGCCTTTATGGATTGCGGTACTTTAGGTTTGTTCGCGTCGCATGCCCCAACTTGCTCCTTTTTACTTCAATGCGCTCGTATTGGTCCAATTCGAGGAGCGCACCAATACGAGCGCATTGGAGTGTGACGTCTCGTCTATTTTTATTTTTCTTTTACTCTCAGTATAACTATTGCGCGCAATTCATATTCTTGTAGAAATAAGACTATTAATAATCATTATATTCTACTAATTACTCTAATTTAACTATTTTGGTATTAATAGCTAAAACCACTAGATCTGGGGTTCTCCGCCTAAGAACCAAACACCTTTATCTAGTCCTAACCACGCGACCAATCAGGCATCATCTAGGGACCCCAGAGACAGCACGTAACTAGCGGAACTAACCGGATATTCCCTTACAGAAATACTTGATACACCTCTATTACGATAATATTAAACAATAAATAATAAGTATTATAAATATTAATACTATCAGGCACAAAATATAAAGACTAAGAATGTTAATCTACTCCCCCTAAAGTAAAATTGCAATGCAACGCGATGTACTACTAATCCTAAAACAATCTATTCTTTAATCATATTTACAGAATCTCACTTACATCAAAATTCATATGATAAACATGATTCTGTAAGTACGATTAAGAATTACCCGAGTACACATTTGAATATGTAAGCCATTCAATATTGCATTAATGAATTATGGATCCATAAATAATTATAGACTTTTTAATTAACTATAAATATCATACACATATATTATAAATAAAGTATGCCATAATTGATGATCAATATATAAAAAGACCAAACAAGAAGCAATAAATGTACCACTAGACAAGTATTCGTAGAGATCGACTTGGCGACACGATGGCTTGTAATTTGACCTCGGCATAACTTCCTTGCCGCATTCCTGAACTTTAGGAAAGAAACTAATGCCCTACGCCGAACCAAAGAATTAGAAACCGAGATATTATTTTTATCATTATAAGCTACAACTCAAACTATCAAAAGCTAGCCTTTGAAACTTTTACAGAATAACGTTGCACGCTTTTTAACAATAAAACCTTTCAATTATTATCATAATGAATACCTAAGAAATTACAATCTCCACATTTTGTAAAGGCTTCTAGGGCACGTAATTTAAACCTTTAGTACAAATTATAATGATAAATATTAACGTTTTATAAATAAGCAATTCAGAAACTATTGTAAAGATTCCCAATCGACTATTAAGAATTATAATTATTCTGCGCCAACGAATCATCTTCGCTGCTGGACCATCCTCTTCGTCGTTGTACCCCTCTTTTCGATGATGCAAGCCGAGTTCTTAGAAGAGCGGAACAATAAACCTGTCAAAATCTAAGCACGCCCGGTCCTCCAAAGGGTATATAAACCGCGAATTTTGTTTCCTGCGAGCACTCCGTGTCAACTTCTAGAATAGAGCAATCCATATTACTATTTTCCAAAGCCTACACTTAGGCCGACGTCCCATGGAGCGGAAGCGAAACTCATCATGGAGCTCATCGATAAGTTCTATCGGAACGATTCTGTGATTAGCGATCCGCTGGTTCCGCTTCCGCATAATCCGCTTCATGGGACACCGGCCTTAGTCGACTACTGTTAATCGAGTTTTCGTGTCAACTAGTACTTATATCTTTTCGTGATTCCTTATGCTAGTCTATCATTTTAATTAAACTCATCTGATAATTTTAATTCGTAAACTTCAATTGTACGATAATAAGTCACAGACTTAGAAATTGTTCATAAATGAAGGAATAAAGAACTAAAAGTAACTTAGTAATCTCAACTCGTAATTATTTACAGATTATTCTAAATGTTCAAATCCTTGATAATAGAATATTACTTTATATTAGTAATAATATATTTTAATTTCCTATCTTATAGTTTAAATAGAAAATATGATTTCGAATTATTTTTAATTTTCTTAAGGGTCGGCAGTACACCCAGGCAAACTCCGAATTGATATTGGAGACCTCGTGCGGTGACAACGCGAAACTCCGGTTTCAGTGTTGCCAACGCCGAGAAACCAATTCTCGGGTTTTATGTAGTGGTGTATGTCTGTACACGTACATACACCACTGCATCGCTCACGCGGACGCACGTAAGAGAGACAAGGACCGATAATCACGTGTTCTCCTTGTTCCTCTACCGTGCCGGTATACGCGAGATGCCGCCTAAAAATGCTTTCTGGCCTTCCGTAGCAGAAAGCAGTAACGTAGCAAGACTAATAAGCACCCATTTTTGTAAATTTTATATATGCTTATGCACATATGTGGATATATTATTTATATATAAATATATATATATATATAAAATATACTAATTTACTCTCAATTATATATGCTACTGTTATTATTTATCATTAGACAATTATAAAACAGAGGTTATAGATTTGGTCTGACTACACTGGCCTCAAATTAAAGTTGTATATATATTTATTTTAACATTTCGACCATACGGGATGTGGTCCTTTTCAAAAATACAGATTGGAATATCAGAGAGTTACAGCATTTCGTCTTTAAGATGTAAGCGCAAATTATGATTCGGAGAGATTTAACTTGTCAAATAATAAAATATAAAATAAATTATAAAACATATACATATATAATTTGTAGTGCTATATATATATATGTTTTATAATTGTCTAATGATAAATAATAACAGTAGCATAATTGAAAGTAAATTAGTCTACAATGTTAGACACGGGTACTTGTTAGATTTGATAATTTATTGCTTATACTTTTTCGAGAGACAAGAATAAGAGAACGAATATAAATTATTATTAGCTTGTATAGCAATCATAGATTGACGAATATGCGTTGGTTATTCTTGATTTCTTTTCTATTATTGATGTTATTGTATAATTTGCTCCATAAATACTTATAACATAAAAGAACTTATGTCGAGTAATATTGATCAATGCAAAGGATGTTCAGTATGTATCACCCAGTAAATTATTAGAGTTCAAATATATCAATATCAATTTTTTAATAATATATTGGAATACAGAGAAATGATAAAAAAATATATTTCGGCAATAAAAATTTTATAAATATATTGAAAATATTTTTACTACACGCGCGCGCGCGCGCACACACACACACACACACACACACACACCCACATACACACTATATAAATGCAAAATAATACAGAAAATAAATTTTTAATAAAAATCAACATACCAGCTATTTGTGTGTGCATATGTAGCTGCAAGCATGCAACGGATTTATTACTTGATAAATTTATTTACGGACTTATTTTGCATTTATATATATATATATATATATATATATATATATATAGTGTATGTAATTGTAAAAATGATTAAAATATTTTCAATATTTAAAAATTTTCAAGTTTATCGCCTTATTTCTATAATTTTTTCTATATTCTAATATATTGTAAAAAAATTGATATTGATATATTTGAACTCAAGTTTTTTACGTGATTGAATATTATTGCATTGAGCCATCATACGTTACTCGTAAGTTCTTTTACGTTATAATAGTATTTATGTAGCAGAGAGAAAGAGATAAGAGAGAGATTATACAATATAACTTTAATAATCGAAAAAAATCACGATAACGCTATTGTCATATCTATGTGTATGCATATATATAAACATATTAATTTGCATATTATCTACCCAGACAGCACCAAGTCTAAAATTGACGCATAAGATAGCATTAAGAAATCTTTAAGACAGCTATCTTATGATATGATATCAAAAAGACATCTTATAAAGATATCTTACGCGCCAATTTTGGACTTGGTGTTGTTTGGGTATATAAATAAAATATGTACACAAATAAAATAATATTTGCATAAATATTATTTTATTTGTACATATTTTATTTACATAGATTATATGCAAATATTTAAATAAATCATTCGATAATTTATTACACATTTTATTTATTATATAGATTTATATAGATTATATGCAAATATTTAAATAAATCATTCGATTATTTGTTACAGATGCATAATGTGAAATATATATTGCGTACACGAAACGATAATTGGAAGATAATGTTAGGCAAGAATTATTGCTATTCTTATTGTTCTTTTACATATAATATACATATACAGAGAAACAATGATAATACGAAAACCGGTTCTTGCTGATATCTCCCAATAATCGCATTCGTTCAACGCATTAGTGTTTGTGTCTACATGGATGTTACTACATATGCGATGTAAGAGAGACAAGGACAGAATGATAGTCTCTCCTTGTCAAGCTGTTAGCTGTCAGTATGTTACCACGGAAATTTCCCCTGCTCCTTATGAATCTAGTGAGAATCTTATCGTCCAGATATTTCATAAAATAAGTGACATAACTTTGGTTTTTTTTTTTTTAATATATTCTTGATATAATAAAGTAGTCCGCCAAAGAGTCGGATTTTGCATTTTTGCTCTGAAAAATTTATAATAAATAAAATACGGACTCCTGGCTAACCCAACCTTACCCGTTACTAGCTGCGCATTCCCCCAAGTTATATTATAAATTTTATTTTCATCTTTTTTTCAATAAATAACTCTTTGGCGGACTGCATTTGAGCTTACTGATTAAGAATATCATAAATTTAATAAGATTCATTCAGTAGTTTCGCTAATATCTGGAATATAAGAATCTCTAATTCCCGGCCGGCCGATAGGCGTCTCCACCATGTCGCCTGCCGACCCTTAAGGGTCGGCAGGCGACATGGTGGAGACGCCTATCGGCCGGCCGGGAATTACGGATTCTTATTTTCCAGATATTAGCGAAAATATTGAATGAATCTTATTAAATTTAGGATATTCTTAATTAGTAAGCTCATTTGTAGTCCTCTAAAGAGCTATTTTATGAAAAAAAGATAAAAATAAAAATTTTTAATAAACTTGGGGGAATGCACAGCTAGGAACGGGTAAGGTTGGGTTAGCCGCGAGTCCGTATTTTATTTATTATAAATTTTTAAGAGCGAAAATGTAAAATCCGGCCTTTTAGAGGACTGCTTTATTATATAAAGAATATATTAAAAAAAAATTCACGAAGTTATGTCACTTATTTTATGAAATATCTGGACGATAAGATTCTCACTAGATTCATAAGGAGCAGGGGAAATTTCTGTGGTAACATGCTGACTGCTTGACAAGGAGAGAGCATCATTCCATCTTTGTCTCTCTTACATCGCATATGTAGTAGCGTCCATGTAGGTACAAACACTAATACGTGAGCACACGGATGCAAATATTGAGAGATAATGTCAGCAAAAAGGCTATCATATTATTTTTATTTTTTTGTATATGTATGCATATGTAAATAAAGAACAAAAATAAAAACTATTTTAAGATGACATTTTATAATTAATTTTCTATATGTATTTGCATTTTATTAATATATATTACATTTTTGATATGTTTTTAATTTATAATTTATATAAACATAAGTATGAAATAAAAATTGAAATAGTTCTGAAAATAAGTATATTAATGATAAAATTATTCAAAACAATAAAAAAATTAAATTTAATATTTTTTAGTGTTTGTACCTACATGGACGCTACTACATATGCGATGTAAGAGAGACAAAGATGGAATAATGCTCTCTCCTTGTCAAGCAGTATTAAAAGCCATATTAAAAGCTCTAGCTTCATTCAATTAATAATCCAATATAATAATCAACAATTATTTTTATATAATATATAGTATTTTTAAATATTTTTAAATATTTAAAAATATTTTTTTTAAGATTAATTGAAGAAAAGAATATTTTAAATATAAAAAAATATTTTAAATATTCTTTTTCAATTAATTTTTAAAACAAAGTGATAAATATAAGGCCAACTTATCGAGCTGAATATTCGAGATGTTCAGTCAACTACCATTTATTACATGTATAAATTATAAACTACAGTCATTATATTATATTAAAACTAACGCAAATTAACGCAAATTACAATCATTCTATAAACGTATCGACCGCACGCGGTCTTCTTCAGTATAATTATTGAAAAATAAATTCTTACAATTCATATGATATCGAAATTTAATTATAGTTATTCAGAATCGAGAGTTTTTGAGCAATTAACGCGTGTTTCAATCCGTCCTGTCCAACAATGTTCGCCTCGATATGATCTCTGATTTTGTTCAGATCTCGGATGATTTCATCGTTAATATGCGAGAAATTAACCCGTACCGTAGGCGCTGCGATTAATAAGAAATTACCGATCAACGTATGTCCAAATTATAATATATATCCCCTACAATTGGTAGTATGCTTACCTATCATCGTTCTTCTTGACAATTTTGCTACTTATTAACAGTTATTAAGGATGACACTTAACAAACAACAATACAGAAAGACAGCTCATTTTAAACTCTACTTGATCGGAGAGCGTGCGTGTTTATATATGATCTAATATCTATGTTTTACTCGTTAATGTCCTATTTGTCCTATTATTATTTATTGTTCGCTAATATATCCAAAATATCAAAATACGACTCGCTAAGTAACTCAGTATCTTTGTTTAAATTTAGTCCATTTTTTTGTTCCTTGATATGTAGCATCTCAGAAATGAGTCTTTTATAATAATTATTTTCGTTGTCCATGATCTTAACATTGTCCCAATTAAAAGTATGATGTTCATTTATTATGTGTTCAGAAATTACTGAATGTTTCGTTGAGTCCAACCTAATATTATTTTTATGTTCTTTTATTCGCGTCTGCAATTGCCTCTTTGTTTGGCCTACATAAGATGCATTACAATTATTGCAACTGATCTTATAAACCACATTCGAATTGCATGGATGTTTAGTTTTATCTTTCTGTGCTTTAATAATATTATCCAGTTTGTTGAGACATCTATACCCTACCATACAATTTTTATTTTTCACCGAGGAAACAATCATTTCTGAGACCCTATCTATATACGGAATGACAAAGAATTTTTTATTAACCGAGTCATTTCTTATACTTTTTGTTCTTTCTATGTTGGCCTGTCTCTCTAAAATGCTCCCCTTAGATATGATGTGTTCTATCCGATGATTAATTTTGTTAAAAATCAGATCAAGAGGGTAACCATTGCTTCTGAGTATATTAATAATTAACTCCAAATTTTTATTAAAAAATAGTGGATGTGATAGCAATAGACATCTGTCTACAAGGTTATATATTATTCCAATTTTGTGGCATAATGGGTGGTTTGAATAAAATGATAACGTCCTTCCTGAGAAGGTTTCTTTTTGATACCAGTCTATATATATTTTGTTATTAATAATTTTAAGTGATAAATCTAAGAAATTCAAGCTATGATTAACCTCTTGTTCGACCGTGAATTTAAGTCTTTCATGATAGTTGTTAAAATTATTCACAATCTGAGTCATATTAGTCATAGAGGTGGCCACTATTATGTCATCCACATAACGAAAATAAAACAAACATTCCAAATTCAACGCTTTGAGAACTGTATCCTCAAGATCTTGCATAACCAGGTCTGCAATAATTGGTGATAACGGTGACCCCATAGGGGTCCCAAACGTCTGTTTATAAATTATGTCATCAAATGTAAAATATGTAGAAGTCAATATGAATTTTATACCCCCCAAAAATTCGTTTTTCGGTATTTTAGTATTTATTCCAATGTGATCCCATCTATCGTTAATACCGTCAATCGCAAGATCCAGAGGAACGTTCGTAAACAAAGACACCACATCCAAGGAAAACATCCTATCATTCTCATCAATCTTTTTACCAGACAATATGCTGTACAAATCAAAACTATTATTAATATGACTTTTCGCTTTGGGTAGGCTAGTTCGTAAGGTGTTTTGTAAAAACGAAGCCAGCGAGTATAGAGCCGTATCAACCGATGAAACTATGATTCTAACCGGATAGTTTTCCTTATGGATTTTAGGTAATCCATACGCTTTTGGAAGGAGAGAATCACTACAACGTAATTTATAATATTCGTTTTTTGAAATATAATCTTCCTTAAGCCATCTCTTCAACAAACCATTCAAATCGTTCTCTATTTTTTTGCACGGATTTTTTTTGACAATAGTGTAAGTGTTGACATCTTTTAAAACGTTTTTCCATTTTGTTAATATAATAAGATCTATCCATCGCGACCGTAGCATTACCTTTGTCCGCGCGTGTGAATAGAACATTCGGATTGTCTTTACAAAATTTTATTAAATCTCTGTGTGCACCAAGTAATTTTTGTTGACTTACGTCATTTTTATCCTTCGTGTTAAGAAGTTGTGCAAATTTTGGAACCGCGATATTTCTGATCGTTGTGAGATTATTAATATTATTTCGTTTGCTATTACTCTCTATGTCCTTGATAAATTCATGTATCGCTGTTTTTTTACTAATATTCGGAAGACAAAATTTATCACCCATTTGCAACAGATTAGATACGTTAGGCGGAATGTCTGTGTTGGATAGATTAACAAACCATTTTTTATTAGTATTTTCCAAAGGGTTAATTGTATCATTGAGAAATTTATTGGCTTCAATGTGTATATTGATCTCCTTGGCATCATTAGTGATTGCCCTGAGAGAATTTTGTGATATTTTCGTCGGTTGTGAAGTTTCAAAATGTAAAGAACAATGTATATCTATAGGTTTGATGCTGTTGATATACTTGTAGTATTGTTTTCTCTTAAGCCAATTGAATTTCTTTTCGTGTGCAGTAACCAATCTGTTGTGGCAATTTTTAAAAGCAATGTTATGATGTTCGAAAATTCTATTCCACGCGAGTACAGGCAAACGATTAAATAACCCGCTAGTGAGATGAAAAATCCTATTTTGTAATGACTCTACCTGTCTATGCAAATCAAAAATTTCAATGCTCATCGCATTTGTTTTGAACTTGTACAACATACTATCTAGTCTTCTGATTGATCTGTGATGAAAAACGTTAAATTTAATGCGGCAAAAACCTTCCAAATGTGTAGGAAAAACATCGCTATTTTTACAATTTCTTAAAAATTCCAATTTTGCTCTCGCTCTTATTAACAAGTAGTTCGCATTAATCCATTGTTTAAAATAATCTGCGGTTATTCTTCCAAAAACTCTATGAATAAAATTAAAATTAAAATAGTAATCAGTCCGTTTTGTGTTAAATTGACGCATTGTAAGGCCAGCGTATATTAAAAATAAATTAATACAAATTGTCGCTCGTGTATTGAAAACAAAGTGATAAATATAAGGCCAACTTATCGAGCTGAATATTCGAGATGTTCAGTCAACTACCATTTATTACATGTATAAATTATAAAACTACAGTCATTATATTATATTAAAACTAACGCAAATTAACGCAAATTACAATCATTCTATAAACGTTTCGACCGCACGCGGTCTTCTTCAGTATAATTATTGAAAAATAAATTCTTACAATTCACATGATATCGAAATTTAATTATAGTTATTCAGAATCGAGAGTTTTTGAGCAATTAACGCGTGTTTCAATCCGTCCTGTCCAACAATGTTCGCCTCGATATGATCTCTGATTTTGTTCAGATCTTGGATGATTTCATCGTTAATATGCGAGAAATTAACCCGTACCGTAGGCGCTGCGATTAATAAAAAATTACCGATCAACGTATGTCCAAATTATAATATATATCCCCTACAATTGGTAGTATGCTTACCTATCATCGTTCTTCTTGACAATTTTGCTACTTATTAACAGTTATTAAGGATGACACTTAACAAACAACAATACAGAAAGACAGCTCATTTTAAACTCTACTTGCGTGGAATAGAATTTTCGAACATCATAACATTGCTTTTAAAAATTGCCACAACAGATTGGTTACTGCACACGAAAAGAAATTCAATTGGCTTAAGAGAAAACAATACTACAAGTATATCAACAGCATCAAACCTATAGATATACATTGTTCTTTACATTTTGAAACTTCACAACCGACGAAAATATCACAAAATTCTCTCAGGGCAATCACTAATGATGCCAAGGAGATCAATATACACATTGAAGCCAATAAATTTCTCAATGATACAATTAACCCTTTGGAAAATACTAATAAAAAATGGTTTGTTAATCTATCCAACACAGACATTCCGCCTAACGTATCTAATCTGTTGCAAATGGGTGATAAATTTTGTCTTCCGAATATTAGTAAAAAAACAGCGATACATGAATTTATCAAGGACATAGAGAGTAATAGCAAACGAAATAATATTAATAATCTCACAACGATCAGAAATATCGCGGTTCCAAAATTTGCACAACTTCTTAACACGAAGGATAAAAATGACGTAAGTCAACAAAAATTACTTGGTGCACACAGAGATTTAATAAAATTTTGTAAAGACAATCCGAATGTTCTATTCACACGCGCGGACAAAGGTAATGCTACGGTCGCGATGGATAGATCTTATTATATTAACAAAATGGAAAACGTTTTAAAAGATGTCAACACTTACACTATTGTCAAAAAAAATCCGTGCAAAAAAATAGAGAACGATTTGAATGGTTTGTTGAAGAGATGGCTTAAGGAAGATTATATTTCAAAAAACGAATATTATAAATTACGTTGTAGTGATTCTCTCCTTCCAAAAGCGTATGGATTACCTAAAATCCATAAGGAAAACTATCCGGTTAGAATCATAGTTTCATCGGTTGATACGGCTCTATACTCGCTGGCTTCGTTTTTACAAAACACCTTACGAACTAGCCTACCCAAAGCGAAAAGTCATATTAATAATAGTTTTGATTTGTACAGCATATTGTCTGGTAAAAAGATTGATGAGAATGATAGGATGTTTTCCTTGGATGTGGTGTCTTTGTTTACGAACGTTCCTCTGGATCTTGCGATTGACGGTATTAACGATAGATGGGATCACATTGGAATAAATACTAAAATACCGAAAAACGAATTTTTGGGGGGTATAAAATTCATATTGACTTCTACATATTTTACATTTGATGACATAATTTATAAACAGACGTTTGGGACCCCTATGGGGTCACCGTTATCACCAATTATTGCAGACCTGGTTATGCAAGATCTTGAGGATACAGTTCTCAAAGCGTTGAATTTGGAATGTTTGTTTTATTTTCGTTATGTGGATGACATAATAGTGGCCACCTCTATGACTAATATGACTCAGATTGTGAATAATTTTAACAACTATCATGAAAGACTTAAATTCACGGTCGAACAAGAGGTTAATCATAGCTTGAATTTCTTAGATTTATCACTTAAAATTATTAATAACAAAATATATATAGACTGGTATCAAAAAGAAACCTTCTCAGGAAGGACGTTATCATTTTATTCAAACCACCCATTATGCCACAAAATTGGAATAATATATAACCTTGTAGACAGATGTCTATTGCTATCACATCCACTATTTTTTAATAAAAATTTGGAGTTAATTATTAATATACTCAGAAGCAATGGTTACCCTCTTGATCTGATTTTTAACAAAATTAATCATCGGATAGAACACATCATATCTAAGGGGAGCATTTTAGAGAGACAGGCCAACATAGAAAGAACAAAAAGTATAAGAAATGACTCGGTTAATAAAAAATTCTTTGTCATTCCGTATATAGATAGGGTCTCAGAAATGATTGTTTCCTCGGTGAAAAATAAAAATTGTATGGTAGGGTATAGATGTCTCAACAAACTGGATAATATTATTAAAGCACAGAAAGATAAAACTAAACATCCATGCAATTCGAATGTGGTTTATAAGATCAGTTGCAATAATTGTAATGCATCTTATGTAGGCCAAACAAAGAGGCAATTGCAGACGCGAATAAAAGAACATAAAAATAATATTAGGTTGGACTCAACGAAACATTCAGTAATTTCTGAACACATAATAAATGAACATCATACTTTTAATTGGGACAATGTTAAGATCATGGACAACGAAAATAATTATTATAAAAGACTCATTTCTGAGATGCTACATATCAAGGAACAAAAAAATGGACTAAATTTAAACAAAGATACTGAGTTACTTAGCGAGTCGTATTTTGATATTTTGGATATATTAGGCGAACAATAAATAATAATAGGACAAATAGGACATTAACGAGTAAAACATAGATATTAGATCATATATAAACACGCACGCTCTCCGATCAAGTAGAGTTTAAAATGAGCTGTCTTTCTGTATTGTTGTTTGTTAAGTGTCATCCTTAATAACTGTTAATAAGTAGCAAAATTGTCAAGAAGAACGATGATAGGTAAGCATACTACCAATTGTAGGGGATATATATTATAATTTGGACATACGTTGATCGGTAATTTTTTATTAATCGCAGCGCCTACGGTACGGGTTAATTTCTCGCATATTAACGATGAAATCATCCAAGATCTGAACAAAATCAGAGATCATATCGAGGCGAACATTGTTGGACAGGACGGATTGAAACACGCGTTAATTGCTCAAAAACTCTCGATTCTGAATAACTATAATTAAATTTCGATATCATATGAATTGTAAGAATTTATTTTTCAATAATTATACTGAAGAAGACCGCGTGCGGTCGAAACGTTTATAGAATGATTGTAATTTGCGTTAATTTGCGTTAGTTTTAATATAATATAATGACTGTAGTTTATAATTTATACATGTAATAAATGGTAGTTGACTGAACATCTCGAATATTCAGCTCGATAAGTTTGCCTTATATTTATCACTTTGTTTTCAATACACGAGCGACAATTTGTATTAATTTATTTTTAAAACAAATTTTTAAAAATATTTTTATATATTCAAATACTTATTATATTATATAAAAATTATTGTGAATTATACTCATTGGAGTAATAATTATTGATTGAAGCTTGTTATGGCACAAACTGAACATCTTGTACATTGTCTGTATAATATTTTACTTATTTATAAAATGTTTTTTATAAATAAATTAAATATTATATATATATAATATATAAGATTATAATATATAAGATTATTGATGTTACATTGTATAACTCTCATTTCTTTCTCTCTGCTACATAAGTACTTATGACGTGAAAGAACTTACGAGTAACGTATGATGGCTCAATGCAAGAATATTTAATCACGTAAAAAACTTGAGTTCAAATATATCAATATCAATTTTTTTATAATATATTGGAATATAGAAAATCATAGAAATATATTTTTTATATAGGCGATAAACTTAAAAATTTGATATTGAAAATATTTTAATCATTTTACAACTACACATACTATAAATATATAAATGCAAAATAATTCCGTAAATAAATTTCAAGTAATAAATCAATTGCACACATGCACACAGCTGGTATGTAGATTTTTATTAAATTTATTTTCTGAATTATTTTACACTTATATATAGTGTATGTAGTAAAAATATTTTCAATATATTAAAAAATTTTTAAATCGCCGAAATATATTTTTTTATCATTTTTCTATATTCTAATATATATATATATATTAGAAAAAAATTGATATTGATATATTTGAACTCTAATTTATATACTGGATGATATACTGAACATCCTTGCATTGATTATACATTACTCAACGTTCTTTCACGTTATAAGTATTTGGAGCAAATTATACAATAGCATCAATAATCAAAAAGAAATCAAGAATATAATCAACATATCCCTTATATAATATATATATATATATATATATATATATATATATATATATGTTATATATATACGTTATGCACATATGTGCATAACCATATATACAATTTCCAAAAAGTGGGTGCTTATTAGTCTTGCTACGTTACTGCTTTCTGCTACGGAAGGCCAGAAAGCATTTTCAGGCGGCATCTCGCGTATACCGGCACGGTAGATGAACAAGGAGAACACGTGATTATCGGTCCTTGTCTCTCTTACGTGCGTCCGCGTGAGCGATGCAGTTGGTGTATGTACGTGTACAGACATACACCACTACATAAAACCCGAGAATTGGTTTCTCGGCGTTGGCAACACTGAAACCGGAGTTTCGCGTTGTCACCGCACGAGGTCTCCAATATCAATTCGGAGTTTGCCTGGGCACAGATTAATTGACAGATCGCCAAAGGTCTGGATGAAGGAGAGACCAGCATTTCTCACTGATTTCAGCGCCATATCGTGGTAGTGGTCAATGCAGTAACTATTAATACGTTCCTAAGATGAGCGTCTCATGCTCATGAACTCGTCCGGCGGCATGTACGAGATTTATCTTTTCGTAGCGTTCGCGTATTTCGGAAAGGACAGAATTTTATGATGTTATAAATAAATAAATAAATAAATAAATAAAATATTAACCTGACCTATTATAATTATTTTTTAATAAATGTTTCATTATTATTATCATCTAAGTCTAAGTCGTTTAATTAATTTTTAGTTTTTTAATAATTAATTTAATTTATTCTAATCATTTTAATATGTGAAAAATACTAATACGTATACGTTTTATAATGAATTAATATATTTCGAGAGTCGAATTATATATTTTTAATAATATAAAAGTGTTCAAAAATTATATTTGACTTTTAATTTTAATTATTTTAGCAAAGAGTTCCGAAATCTCTTACACACATAATAGGGATTTTGTTCATCCATATAATTCGCAATTAAGTATATATGTTAATTATTAATTTTAATAAAATACAAAATTAAAATTAAAGGTCAAATATAATTTTTGAACATAAATATATTTAATTCGTTATAAAACGTATACCCGTGATAGTATTTTTCTCGTACAAAAATAATTAGAACAAATTAAATTACTCATAAAAAAATTAAAAAATAATTAAATAATTTATATTATATATGATAATAATAAAACATTTTATAAAAAAAACAGATTCAATAAATATAAGTATATATATAACATGTACTTATATTTATTGAATCTGTTTTTTAATAAAATGTTTTATAAGCTTAGAAAACTTGACTTTGACGTAACTAGCAAATTTTATTTAATTATTTCACGACGGTTTGACGTAATAAAATGTTTTATTATTATTATATAAAATATAAGTTTAAATTCTTTAAGGGGTTATACCTACCTGCAAGGTCTGAAAAACACGTATTTTTGGGAATTTTTTTTTTAAATATTTGAAGTGCTTTGGAAAGGAACATTTATGTTTTCAAATATATATATTTCAAAGATTATTTAGTATTTTTTTTATTGCAAAATGTTGATAAATAAAAAAGATATGCTTAATCTTCCAGAAGCAGTTTTTTGAAAAGCGTTTTGCGGTGACTTAATTACTTTTTAGTTTTTTAATAATTAATTTAATTTATTCTAGTCATTTTTATATGAGAAAAATAATATCACGTATACGTTTTATAATGAATTAATATATTTCGGGAACCGAATTATATATTCTTAATATGAATATATACTTAATTGCGAATTATATGGATGAAAAAAATCCCCATTATGTGTGTAAGAGATTTCGGAACTCTTTGCTATAAAATAATTAAAATTAAAAGTCAAATATAATTTTTGAACACTTTTATATTATTAAGAATATATAATTCGGTTCCCGAAATATATTAATTCATTATAAAACGTATACGTGATATTATTTTTCTCATATAAAAATGACTAGAATAAATTAAATTAATTATTAAAAAACTAAAAAGTAATTAAGTCACCGCAAATGACACTCTAACTTTGAACTGGTTTACCAGAAATCAAAAAACCCGAGAAATTTAGTTAATATATAAGATTATCTAGTGCCCGATCGTTCATTTTTTTGAAAAATTAATTTGCGACAAAATGGCGGCTGTTCAAATTTGAAGGTATGATTTTGCTACCAAAAATTCGCTCGTTTTTTTATTATTAAAAAAAAATACGCAACGAAAAAACAAAAGCCACGATCGGGCACTAGATTTTTTAGTATTAAAGATGTCTACCAAATTTTATTTCAATCGATGCAGCGGTTTTCGAGATATTTTGGTCACCGATTTTAAAAATGCTGTTTTGAGAAAAACGCATTTGAAGTTTCAAATTAAGTTCACAACCAAATAATATATTTATATATATATTTATATATATTTATATATATTATTTATTTATATATATTTTGGCTTTGTATAGAGACCGCTTTTGTCCGCGTCGCAGCTGCCGTTCGATACCTGAGACCCGTTTCTGTACCCTGCTTCTAAACAGCAGGATACGTTCACACCAGTATACCTTTAAACTCACATAACTTCGTTAATTTTTGTCGAATCGACTTGAAATTTGCAGGGAATATTTTTGAAAGTATGTACTTTAAGAAAATATCAAAATCCAAAAATCGATTTTTTTGAAGTTTGCAGGTAGGTATAACCCCTTAATTAATTTTTAATCTTTTATGATTAATTTAATTTACTCTAATTATTTTTGTACGAGAAAAATACTATCATGGGTATACGTTTTATAATTAATTTAATATATTTGTGTTTAAAAATTATATTTGACCTTTAATTTTAATTTTTATTTTATTAAAATTAATAATTAACATATATACTTAATTGCGAATTATATGGATGAAAAAAATCCCCATTATGTGTGTAAGAGATTTCGGAACTCTTTGCTATAAAATAATTAAAATTAAAAGTCAAATATAATTTTTGAACACTTTTATATTATTAAGAATATATAATTCGGTTCCCGAAATATATTAATTCATTATAAAACGTATACGTGATATTATTTTTCTCATATAAAAATGACTAGAATAAATTAAATTAATTATTAAAAAACTAAAAAGTAATTAAACGACTTAGACTTAGATGATAATAATAATGAAATATTTTATTAAAAAAAGATTCAATAACTAGTAGGTCAGGTTATAATTTTTTATTTATTTATTTATAACATTATGAGCTATTAAGCTCATCATCTCGTTCGCTCTCTGTCTTGCTTTAATTCGGCAAGTCACAAACGATATATGATACTCGTATGTTCCTACTTCAACTCTCGAGAATCTGAAACAAACGAAACTCGTGTCCAATATACAGGGTGTCCGGTAACTAACAGACCAATGATTACAAATGGATTCTTTGGTCAATTTGGGAACGATTTTTCCTCAACGAAAATGTCGAAAAAGGTCATCATTTTTTACAACTTTCCAATCTTTGTCATTATGTATCTTTATAACTAAGCCTTAAATTAAAATTTTATTATAGTAAACTCTACCTGAAATTAACTGAAGAATGTAATTATGTTAGACTTTTAACTCCAAAACGTTTAGTTTTCAAAAAACCTATTTTTTTCAATCGCTTATAACTCGAAAATTATTGACTTCTCAACATTTTTGCTAAGGAAAAATCGTCTCCAAATTGGCCAGAGAATCCGCCCTTAATCATTGGTCCGTTAGTTACCGGACACCTTGTATATATTATATAAAAGTGTATAGCACGTCAGAAGCTTGTGAGCTTACAGCGATAAGTAAAAACAATTGCGTATTTATTTCATTGCGTTTATCTGTTTAAACGCGCGCTTTAATTTTTCCAACGTTTTTGCCTGTTTATATTTTAAAGGTCCTCTCTTCTAAAAATCTTGTTTTAAAGATCCTCTCCGCGAGCAAAATTCGAAAACATAAATTATTTAATATTTTTACTTTATTATTTGTAAATCCTCGGTAATTTCAAAATTTTTCTATTTGAAAATTATTAATTTTCTATTGCCAATTAATTTTATCACAGACTTTACTCTTACTCCCATTGCACTTTCGTTTGCGGTTTTCAGTATACGATTTTTTATCGTAGTTACTGCAAATTATTATTGTGAATTATACTTGTGCAGTGATTTGAAGAATTTACAATTTCGTTGAAATTGTTGATTTTTCAAAAAAATTACGAGATTCGCGGAAATTGCGTGCTTTCTTGGCATTTTCCGTTCGCGGCAGGCGGTTTATTTTTGATTGTTGCAAGTGTTTTTGTTTTTTTTTTTATTAAAATAGATAATAATAATGTGAAATAAATCACGATATTTGACAGATATGTGCATATATATAGAAATTGTAATAATAATAATATTATATCATAAAATTGTAAATTGTTTCAATTTTTTATAGACTGCGATAAAAGATTTTACATTTGGATAAGAAACTGCGGTAAGTAAAAATATAAAATTCTTGAAAACGTACCAAAAATATTTGATAACGTAAAAAGGTGAACTTTGAAAAATAAGGAACTTAAAAATTGCACTAATAAATGGGCTATATGTGAGCCGTGCGCGGATGTAAGGTGTGTTATATCGAAATTTAATTAATAGAATTGAGAATTAATCCCAATTTTAAGTCTTACAAATGTCCAAGCTAATTTTTTGTACCTCGTGTACATTTTTGAAAGTTATATCGAAAAATTAAATTTCAATATGCGTCTTACATCTCACATTTCGCATACGGCTCACATATAGCCTATTTATCTCTTATACTTTATTTCAACCCTTATAGAAATTTATTACTAGTAACGCCAATTTATCACTTATTTCGAGTAATTAATCACTTTTATTTCGAATACTTAAATTACTGTATATTATAGTATTTTAAATACTCAAAATAAGTGATTAATTGGCGTAGTGATAAATTTCTACAAGAGAATAAGGAGCCTTTAAATTCTTAATGTAAAAAATTTCAAGTAATTTTCTTTAATAAAATTTAATTAAAAAATTTAATTAAAAAATTTTTGAACAGTGTTATATCACATTTAAAATTGTGATTATTTCAATAAAAAAACATTTTATGTGTAAAAAATATATTTTTTATATTTAATAAATTTTATATATATATATGCATATATGTAAAATATTCTCTCTCTCTCTCTCTCTCTCTCTCTCTCTCTCTCACACACACACACACACACACACACACACACACAACGGGGGCCAAATCTCTCAAATTGGTCTCATGATCAATTAGCCTGGATTCGTACCAGGGGCAAAGTCTGTTGGTAATGTCAAACGAATTTAGCCTGGACTTGCACCAGGGGCAAAGTCTTTTGGTCGAGTCTACGAAATTTAGCACGGACTCGAACCAGGGGCAAAGTCTTTTGGTTCAAGTCTACGAAATTTAGCACGGACTCGAACCAGGGGCAAAGTGTGTCGGTAAGGGGCAAAGTCTATCGCACGAAGATGGCGGTCTCTTCTTTAGGCAGGCCTTTGGCGATCTGTCTATTAATCTGTGGTACTGCCGACCCTTAAACGCCATCATACGTTCCTACGAAACATTCCCTATTCCTAAAATTCCCCAGATCCGAAAAGTCAGTTCCAACTCTCGGTACACCCAGGGTATAGTCGGTGCATGCAGATTGCCCTAAATAAATAGAGAGCTAACCCTTTCTTCCCAGACCTAGAGTAATAGAGGAGGAAAGAAGGTCACTTGGACGTGACAGGAGTAAAAAAGAGCATGTTGGAGCATGCGACGCGAACAAACCTTTTGTATATCTAGTGACTTTACACGAGAGGTGTACGCAATGAATGACCTTTATAATGACCGAGAATTTATTTCTCAACGTTGATAACCCTGAAATCGAAATTTCACGTTGTCACTACATCACAGAATCTCCAGTCTCCATCATTATTATCAATCTACCCGTCACGCCGGCATTGTCGATCTTTGATAAGACTGGTAAGCATCGAGAATATATTTATGTATATAAAAATAATATATATAATAATGTATATAAAAATTTCGTAACTCAGTACATATATATCCGTCATCATATATGTACTAAGTTACGAAATATATATATATAATGAATGAAGCTTCATCGCTTGAGAAGGATAGAGATATATATATCCTTCTCAAGCGATGAACGATCCGTTGAGTGACGTTTGACGTTCATTTTATTTTGTATGATTTTCATGTAATTTTCAATACCCCGTACACATTAAAAAAGATAAGCAATTAAATTTATTATTAAATTATTTAATCCTGTACATGGAAGCGTTGAAAAATCGGCAAAATATGTTAAGATTATTTTTTTATTCACAAATTTGACAAAGTAATGAAAGTTCGATAAAACGTACACCTAACCTTTTTCTATATAGTATTTCTCTCTGTAGTAAGTATACTGATACGATTAACTAAATTTATTTTTTTATCCATGCTTTAGCTTTCTTTATATTTAGATGAACAACTAAAGAAAATATTCCAATACTCAATGATAAAAGTTGACCAAACTGGCAATAATATATTATTGTCAATTTGGTCGATTTTTATCATTGAGTATTGAATTAATTATCACTGGCGACTGTACAGTTCATTATTTGGTTTAAAGAAAATATCAAATTTTGTAATTATATTGAGATAATTTATAATTATTTTTTTGTGTGATATAGAAAGTATTTTTGTTAAATTTTTTAAAAAGTTTATGATTATAAATATGACATTTTTATCAATATATTTTGTTGCAGACTGAGAAATTTTGTAGAAAATAAAACTTTATTTTTGTTCAAATTTTTTAATTTTATTGTTAGAGATACGATTTAAAAACTTATGGGTACCAATTTATCAAATCAGTATTGTAAATCGTACCAAATGCTACTTTTATTTAAAGTTTTTAATGTACAATATAGTATTTAATGTACAATATAAGAAATTTAATGAATTAAATTAAATAAATAAAAATATTTTGTCATTTCTTTAATAATTTTATTATAATTTTAATATTTACCTTTGAAATTTACAATTTAGCATTTTTCCCCTACATATTTTTTCTAACTTCTATAAATTTTTATAATTACATTACATTACATTTTTATTTTAACAATTTGCGCTTTATTTACTGCGCCAACTCGTATCTGCCTTTTTTTATCATTATTGATTTTTAATCTCTAAAGCCTTATCATTTGATATTTTTTTCTTTCACTTTTACAGATAATAATGTCTGCAACAAATATAAAAACGCTCGCCCTTGAGAACGTGTTGAAATTTTTGAAATCGTTCGACACCGTATTAACCGATTGTGACGGTGAGTGAAAATTTTGCACGAATGCAAATTCTATCTGATGATGAGTTCTTGCAGACATCTTTTTCAGGAGTGCTATGGATGCATATGACACCTCTGCTGAATTCGTCGGATGTTATGAATCTGTTTCGCAAGCTCGGCAAACGAATCTTTTACATAACCAACAACAGCACGAAGACGCGCGATGATTTGGTGGAGAAATGCAGGGCACTAAAATTCCAGGCAAACAAGGAAGACATTTTATGCACTGCCAATCTGTCGGCTTGCTACCTTCAAAGTCTAGGTTTTTGCAAGAAGACCTATGTTATAGGTTCCGAAGGTAAATCTCGTGTGTTTGAATGAATTATTTCTGTATTATAAAATATATGTTCCGTGCGATCGTTTAATTTTATTTTTATACAGCAATTGCAAAAGAATTGGAGCAAGCTGGTATCTCGTATTATGGAATAGGACCGGATATAATTAATCAGGATAGTTCATATTCTGTTTTCAAGAAGGATCCAGATGTAGCTGCGGTTATAGTTGGTTTCGACGAACATTTCAGCTATCCTAAAATGGTAAAAGCAGCTACCTATTTAAATGATGCCAGTGTACATTTTATCGGTACCAATACGGATGAAAGATTTCCGGTTTCAAGTGATGTTGTTATACCTGGTAGGTATCAAGATATTTTATATACAGAGACAAACTTATATCTTGGAAATAAAGCATATTTTAGAGGAAATTATTTCAGACTAAAGGTATAAGGGCTTTAAGAGAGATAGTGGCAAAAATTTGACCTTGAACAGTCGCTTGAAGGTCATATAAAAGTCACCTTCAATTTTTGAAATGGAATCTATTTTTATTGCATATTCTTGTAGCTTATCTCGAGAGCTTTCCAAAACGTTATAATAAAATATTTTTCTCTTATGTACTTTTTGAGTTATAAGATTTCAAGTTATTATAACAATTTACTGAGAAAAAATTTTAAATCTTTAAATTTAAAATTAAGAAAAAGTTCGTAGTTGTATGTTACAAATTACATACTTTTTTAAACAATTATCTGTTTTCTTTACATCAATTGATTAGTCTTATTATTCCGTGCATAAAAGTATTAAGGTAAAATTACCGAAAATTGAATATTTTACAAGATATTTTTTTAAAAATAACTGTGAGACGACCCAACTGGCTTATTTTAGCCATTATTAAGCCAGTTGGGTCGTCTCACAGTTATTTTTAATTTTATTCATCACTGGCGATACAAGATACCTGCTATTAAGATATTTTTTGTTTATTTTTAATTTTTAATTTAATTATTAATTATAACTCAAAAAGTACTTAAGAGAACAATACTTTATTATAGTGTTTTGGAGAGCCCTCGAGATAAGCTACAAGACTATGTAATGAAAAATAGCAGGTTTCATTTAAAAAATTGAAAATAACTTTTATGTGACCTTCAAACGACTTAAATATATTTCCATTAAACACCTATAATTTCTCAATGCAGGTACAGGTAGTCTAGTTAGATGCATAGAAAGCTGCTCGGAAAGAAAAGCGATAATTATGGGCAAACCAGATCAATACATGGCTAAGATGTTGATGGAACGATCTAATATTGATCCCAAACGTACTTTGATGATTGGAGATCGCTGCAATACTGATATACTTTTTGGAACTCGTTGCGGTTTTATAACGCTATTAGTCCTGACAGGAGTGACCGCTTTGTCGGACGTTGACAGGTGGAAGCAATCCGAACAACAAGAAGAACGGGATCTTGTACCCAATTATTATATAGATTCGCTGGGTGACTTATTACCATATTTAAAGAAATTAGAATCTGAAATATCTTAACTCTCTATGAGATTTAGCAAAAAAAAAGAGAAGTATGTGCTTCATAACAAATTAGTCAAGGCCATGTGATAATATAATTTTTCAGAAAGAATATTTGTACATATATAATACACATACAATATATATATATATATATATATATATATATATATATATTGTATGTGTATTATATATGTACAAATATTCTTTCTGAAAAATTATATTATCACATGGCCTTGACTAATTTGTTATGAAGCACATACTTCTATATATATATATACTTGTACATACATAAAAAGTGGAATATATGCACACATAAATCGGTTTATGTGTATAAAATTATCTAATATATAAAACAAAACATTCTAGATATTTACGTCAATTATATCACTTAAGACAAGTTATTTCGATTTTGTGATAAATTTTAATTATACCCGACAATTATAAATATGTTCGTCTTTTTTTAATCCTTTCCAAGTAGCAAGCATATGTCATTTTGACATCGAATGACATTATTTTGACGTTTAATGACGTCAATTTATTAGGTTATTTGAACCAGCCTTTATTCTTCTGTATAAAAAAAGATATAACTAATATTATATAAATTAAAGATATATATAATACATATATATTATAAATTTTGTATTCTATCTCGAGTTATTTTCAGCGAAAATATGTTTATCTTACGGAAATGAACGATTGAATAATAAAATGCGATTATTTATGTGAAAGTAAACGGGAAGTAACTTAATTTGCATATTGCGAGTACGAATGGAGGCGTGAAGCAAACACAAGTAAATCTTTCAGTTTTAATTTTCCAACCCCATATTTATTTTGGCAATATGTGCCTTTTATATGAAAAAGTACACCTTTTTTCGAGAAGAATGACATATGTTTCGGATGAGGCTATAAGAAGGGATAATGCGTGAACGAGAAAAAGAGAAGGGAAAGAAAGTTGACAGGATGTATGCAAAAAGATCGTGATAATACAATATATTATTCAAATATATGTATGATAATGATAAACTTAATGGTAAATTGATAGATAGATAGATATAGCGAAAGAGAGATACAGAGATTCGTAATCTTTACTTTATAGATTTATAAAACTCATAACAATGAAATATATATATTCAACGCGTTATATCATTATGATATACAAGAAGCACGATACGTGTATTCATGTTATGTGTTTATGTTTATTTTTTTTTTAGTGCATGTGTGTATATATATCTTATCCTTTCTAAGTTTATCAGAGTCTTCCGATTCTCTTTCTAATTTCTGCGGAGAAGAGAGAGAGAAAGAGAGATGCCTATATCTTACATAGACACATCAAAATATTAATTTCAAAGAGTTTGAGTCGTAAAATTTTTAACAGCTAATCGTTAAACGGCTTCGATGCGTAAGTATTAATAGCAAGACAGCGTAACATTCATCGCCAACATACGCTAACGGTCATAAAATGGGTAATATTAAGAGACCCGTATCTTTTCATATTGATACAATAATCGGCAAGAACCTTCGTTAATCGCCTTAAATATATATTACACATTCTCTTCGTTTCCATTATTTTTTTCTTTTTTTTTTCAATTTCAATATACTGAAATTTCCGAAAATTTGTAAATCACAGCTTAGTCATACGTCGAAAACGATATAACGCATTCAAGATATACGCTTTAATTTATACGTCGATTGAGGAGATCCGATGATAAATATAAATAATTTAATTTCTTATATATCTGTTTTCGAATCACACACACACACATATATATATATATATACATATATATCATACATCTTTCGCGGACTAGGAGAGTTTTACGCGATAATAAACGCTGTTTAACATAATAATCTTGTTGAATGCGTTTACACATATATATATATATATATATATATATGTGTGTGTGTGTGTGTAAGGGGGAAAAATATCGGGAGAGAGCTTTTCGGGACTTGATCCTATCCTAGGATCCTTTCCCCTTCAGTAGGCAAACACTGTCATATTCAACACTCTGTCATTGTATTTTCTCCTCTCGCTTAGATATTTTCTTTACACACGTAATATTTTAAGTGTTTTTTGCATATTTTTTTATGCCACATATAAAAATGTGTTATCAGAATTTTCTCTATCATTTTTATTTTTTATATGATAGAGAAAGAAAGAGAGAGAGAGAGAAAGAGTTGATTTTTTTAAGTAACGCTAAAAGAAAAGAGAAATATGCTTTAAAAAGGCATATAATCGCTTTTTCTTTTATTGCCGTATTACACTATCCTCTCGCAGACGAAATTTGTATTCACACCTCCATAAAGATCTTAAATCCAAACATCGATGCAGCCTTAAAAGGTATATATATATATATATATATATATATATATATATATATATATATATATATATGTGTGTGTGTGTGTGTGTGTGTGTGTGTGTGTATATATATATATATATATATGTAGAATCGCCATCGATATATCGCAATCAAAAAGCTTAATTTTAAATTGCCTTAAACACATATTTAAAAAAATATGCCTTACATATAATCTCTATTTTTTTAAATGTGCGTTTAAGACGTTTTTTGATAAGTAAGCTGTTCAGTGTTTTTTTTTGTTTTTTATTTCGTAGAACGTCTTCGCGCTTCCCTCTCGTTCTCTATTGAATTATTACGCATTAGTGATTAGTCTTATAATTGGCACTCGCGTATTTGTAAATAATCGAACAATTTGATAACAAGAGGATCCAAAATTCCTCGTGATTTCAATCATAAACAATTTAGATAACAAAGGAATAAAGCAGGATGATGATTAAAAAAATGAGGGATCCTATACGTAAATGCGTAGTCATTTAATATATTACTTGGAGAACTGACGAATATTTTACTTTTTCGCTATGTTTTTACGTTACATTATAATGCTGTATATTATAACAAAAATTAATAACGGGCAATCCTAGAGAGGAGAGAAAAATTTTAATTTATTAGTATAATATAAATCAACGAATTTTTAAAAAATTTTATATAAGACGCATCGTTCTAGGATTTTTCTGATACAGAAAAAGAGTCCACATTTTTAATACATCCAATGATGAAATTACACCGCAAATATATCAGTATTTTTATAAAATGTTACTATATAGTATATATAAGTGCGATATTTTTTAGTCAAAATTGTATCGCGACACAGTGATAATTCGGTGGATTTCTAACAAAAATTGTAAAACACCTAATGATATGCCGTAATTTTTTATCAATAAATAATTTACAATTGTACAGAGGGGTTCAAATATATGTCGCCGAACTTTAAAAATAGATTCTACTACAAAAGAATAATTAAAGATTTTGTACATATTTTTCATCATATAGAATATTTAATAGTTTTAAATTGAATTTTACAGTAATATACATTAAACATTAAAAACTATTTTTTCATCACAGAAAACCATGTCGTGCTATTTTAAAAAATAACACAGTTTTGTTCTTGTAAATAACCTTTTTTGAAGCAGTGCTTATAAAATTTGTATTTTATAATTCTTAAAATTGAAATCAAAGGATCCTATGAAAGGATTTTTCTTTTTAAATTATTTTTCTAAAAGTTTTATCAGAATTTTTATTCCTTTTTTAAATTCGATAATAAATTATTTTTCAATATTTTCCTTTACTATTGATAGAACTTACAAAAATATCTAAAAATTTTTTCAAATTTATCTAATACTTTAAAATTTAAAATGAAGTACATAAATCAGACGCCACAAATCTAGAAGTTTATTATTGTAATGTCTTAAAAACAAGTTAATTTGTATATTTATATTTATATGGATATATTTATATTTATATTTTTATTTATATTTTTATTTTTTCCAATATAATTTTTGATTGGATGACAATAGTTTATTGTTCGATCCATTTTTTCCTGCTATATATCTATATATAAATGCATATACAATCGAGCGACATAAATTTAAATTACTCTGTATCTTCTCTATGAACTGAAAAAATAAAAAATCTTATTCTTTTCTTTTCTTTCTGGAATATCGCTGGAGTGACGCGATTATTATGATTGTCGACGAAAATCGAGCATTTAATAATCACATGCTTTATGAAAATGGACGAAATATGGAGAGGATTGCATATTATGCCTTCAAATAGTCTAATAGAAGAATATGTATGTATGTGATATGCGTGTTATGTGCGTATGAATATGCGTTCTTTATATATACAGGGTGTTCCAAAACTATATGGGGCCTTCCTTGCTTTCCTCTACGAAACTTCCAACTAACAATTTAACAATTTAAAATATAAAATCTCAAATTAACACAAATTAAAAATTTAACTAATAGATGAGAAGAATTTAATTCTTTGTTATAATTTTGGATAAAAATTTTATGACAATTGTTAGATTAAATCAAGTTAGGCTAGATTAGGTGTTGTAATTTTTTTCTCAAATTGGTGTTGTAAGAAAACTTTTGGGAAGTGTGCGATTTTTGCGACACCCTGTATACAAATGTACACGTGTAGCCCTTACGTGTGGCACACATCCGTGTTTAAAGATTAACAAATAAATACAGATATATATAGATACATGCACGTCGGGCTGTGTGTATGTGTGTCCAAGCCGACGCGCCATAAATCTAGACCCGCATTTGTATTTCACATTTGGTCTTCCAAATGTACAGTCTCACAAATCTCTCACACAAACAATAATATATAATATAATTCTTGTTGGACAAAAACCGAAATGCCTCGTCGCGACGGTCGCTTTTAGCGCTAAATGCAAAATATAAATGCGAGTCATAACAAATCGGTAGATCGTCTTATAAAATAATTAAATGAAAACATTTGTACTTTAGCAGTATAGAGCAGTCATTTTTTTGTCGTAATTATTTACTCTTAATATAATCGTTATCTTTTCCTTTATATTATATTTTATACATATAATATATGTAATATATATATATATATATATATATATATATATATATACTTTTTTTCTTTAAGAATAATTCCCGCTTCCCTTAGCACGCCGATCATTCATCATCCTTGTCGTCGCCCACATCGTCATCTTTGTAACTATAGTATACACTTTTTTCAATCAATTGCGAATGCTACATGTTGGACTTTGAAAAATATTTTAACGCAAGACAAAATTAAAGACTTCAAAATTAATGAGATAAACAATTTTTTTTTAGTTGCGAGCTAATAGTCTCAATCAAAAAGTATTTCTCGCGAATTGATCTTCAAATACGCAGAAAATAATGATATCTCTTATCTCTGATAAAATTTCAAGTAAACTATATTTTAGTGCAATTTTGAAGCTTAATTAATTAAACAAAAATTTTTTAATTTTGAATTTTTCTTTTGTCAGATTTAAAACATTGCATGATGAGTAAAACATTTTGTTTTTATGTATGTATATACAGTGGCAAACATAAATAGAAAAAATATTTATTACATCTCGGCTTTCTGCAATTTCGGTTATATATAAATTTAAATTTAAAAAATTTTTAGAAAGTTTTAATATATTATATATATATATATTTATATGTTTTTTAATAAATTTTTTTATTAGTAATATTAATTTTAAAGAAAGTAAAACATTTTAAAATGTTTAATGAATAAATATCAAATATTTTAAATTCAAGATAGAGAAAGAGAGAGAGAGAGAGAGAGAGAGAAAGCATATTTACTATTTATACGTTGACCACTGTTTACATATATTTCAAATGCTTGATTAAAAAATCTCTGAGTTGAAGTTTAACAACAATATGTCAAATATTCGAGTAATCAATTTTTTCTAATTTATAATATAAATTAACGGAATTCCGAATATAAATGCATATCACGCAGATATCAAATAAAATCCTTTTGAACGATTTGTATTGTAGCTTTTATTTTCAAACAATGCTCGCAGTTTTCTTTTAAACATATGTACGATAGATGTAAATCTACGCAAATGTTCGATATAATAAAATATTATTTTCTTGAATGGATTTAAAATCAATCTTTTCTTGACACGAAAACAATGTAGCCATGCATTAAATAAATTTTAATTAAGAGAATCTTCATATAACTTCTCGTAAATTAAATTAATTTCAATTTTGAATTTAAATTAAATCATGATAAATAAACGTTAATTAATTTAAAAAAAATTATAATTAATTTTAGGTGAAGAATCTCAATTTAAAAAAAGTATATCTACCGACATTTAACATTATAGATATTCAGAAATTTTAAAAGAAACAAGATAGAATTTCTATAATATTAACTGATTGAATTCGCAAAAACTGAACATTTCACATATTGATAAAGAAATTTCATTGCACAAATTTGAAATCATTCCGTACAGTTTATGCTGCTTTTAATGCGTTAATCGAGAAGAGAATGAGTATACATAATGTGCGCGCGCGTATCTAGAAATCAATATCAAACACAGAAGGGCAATTATTATATAACCTTAGCAACTGTATGGGCGGAATTCATAGAAGTATTTCGAAAACCATCTGGATTATCTTACTTTTCTAACTTTCTTGCCTTTCTTTTTACATTCGCTTGACTTAAATAGCACCTCCGACGATATAACGTTGATATAAATTATAATTAGTGTAATAAGTACAATCAAATATAATAATAATAATAATAATAACATATCTATATCAATAAGAATTACTATAATCATAATAAAAATGAGCATAATAATGATAGCAGCAATAACGATAATAAACATATCGGTGATAATGATAGTAGCGATAAGGAGGGACAGCAATAATAATCAGATTTTAACCACATAATAATGTAATCGTAACGATAGTGATTATGAATAACGTAACGAAAAGACTCTGATATATAAATACAAAATTCAGATGGAAAACGGACTAATAAAATAGGTCATTACTGCGATTTTGATGAGATTCAAAATGTATGAATTTTTCTTTTTATAATTTTTTTGTCAATTGGTTTATTAAAGATGGTCCAAAGGAAGAATCGCAATGTTCAAGTCAATTAAAAACAATTTTGGGATATAAGTTTGCTACTTTCTGTGCCTTAATCCTTATTAATCCGTTTCCTATCTGTACATTGATTATGCCAACGATTTTTTATAAGTATGTACAGTTATTATAGCACCATGATCGAAATTTCTCGAAACTTAAAAGAGACAAAGCAAAGATCTTAAATTAAAGTCAGAAAGTCGAGGAAAAAGTTGAAGGGCAAAAGGACTGAAAGATAAACCTTGTTTAAGTCCAAATATGAAAAGGAAAAAAAAGAAAATTGGAAATAGGAGAAGGAAAGAAGACCAGATTATTTCTTTTAATCCGTGTAACATCTTCAAAGAAAATAGAGAAATTGAAAAGACGTTTCAATACAAAACCTCGATAGTGGCCGAAGAATCTGTAAAAGCCAGATATTGATACGTATATATATATTTATATACATATATAATATATAATTATTTCTTTATTAATGATTCCTTTCCTCTCTTTCGGAAATATTCTACAACTTTGGATTGTTAATCGTCAAAAAAATCCCCAAAGTTAAATGTCACTTTGGACAGCCAATTGAAGGTTATCTTCAAATAATGTTAATCTTCAATTAGTAATTAACTTTAAAAATAACAGTAGTTAGGCATAGGATGAGTGTTATAACACTTAAATTTGAGTGTACATTAAATGTTGATCATAAATTTTGATGTAATCTTTAATCATGATAAGTGTAGGTTAGGGATTAATCTTTAATGATGATCAACACTTAAATTTGAGTGTATTTTTCTGTAAGTGCTGCTTATATTAGTAGCAAATTGATAAAGATATTTACGCATCAATATCTAATTCTTATTGATTCTCTGATCCTTATTGATAATGCTCTTCCTACTATCAAATTGCAAAACGCAATAACTCAATTACTATTTTATCATGATTTCCTTTTATCATCGGCTAATCATCGCATATTTTACGCTACAAAATTCGAAAGATTAGAAAATGACTGAAATCGAAATAAAATGATCTTTCAGGACAGGCCCCAAAAGAGGGAACATCATCAATTCACGCGCGAACGATCGGCAAGAACACAGAGGAACACTTTCGGCGCTGTTGAAGGATGACAAAGGACGATTAATCGGCGCCATTGCTAAGAGATATAGATGAATAGAAAGAGAATTACCTTTTTATCATATAATAATATAATATTGCTAATATTATTACTATGATGTATTTGGCCGTTTAATTTTATATTATATATATATATATATATATATATATATATATATATATATAGCAACGCTCGCATGAACATTTCTTCGATCGTTACCACCTCGTTAAATAATTTTCGTGGGACTAGAAATTTTGAAAAATACAATCATATTAATGAGAGAAAATTGGCCAATCCTGCGAAAAAGAGATTGCAATTATTTCTATATATTTATATATATAATATGTATTAATCTTCTATCGTTTATTTTTTCACATATTCTTATATGTCTCTCATCACTATATATGATTCTCATTTGCACTGACACAATGATGTAAAAAAAGCTAATGCTTAAGAAGCGCTTGGCTCTTTTTCTTTTTTCCTTCCTTTTATTTCTTTTTCTTTTTTGTCACTGAAACCCTTGATATTGGACAAATTATGCTACTGAAATTTATTTCCTACAACTTTTTTTCAATTTTAACACAGCCGACACCAATGATATCGATCTCTTCACCAGATTTTATCTGGATATATTTTTCCGAAATTTTATCTCTAAATCTGGTAACTTAATCAATATTTTCCTTGCTCCGCGACAATGATAGAAAGCGGAAACAATGATATATAACGATCAATAAGCGCCAAGTCACGCACGCTCGATTTACACACTGGATCACGAAAGAGCTTCCATTGCGATTACGATGATTAGAATAAAAAAGCGAGAGATACACTACCCACCATGATGTGCCCTTCTAATCGCCGATATATTCTACTTGCGATTTGCTCGACATTAATTAATTAATAGCTACTTTTTTTGCAATTATAGTTTCAATAATGTTCCTTTTTTTGAAATTATACATATCTCTATAGTTCTCCTCTTATATATATATTTGTATTATATTTTTCATCTTATATTAAACGATGATATCCTCTTTTTCTAATATATTAATTAAGTATTGATATGTTTCTTCACAACTTGAGTGCTGATGCGCTTAGAAAGAGAGAGATAGAGCGAGAAAAGAGATAGAATGACGAAGATTGAAATTTTTTCTTCCTTCCTCTAATATCGCCCAAAACCAGCATCTCCGATTCTCCTTTCGGTTTGAGTGACAGCGAAATAAATTGGATCACATTATTACTTTAAGTACATTCGGTATATAGATAAAACAGTAAAACCTAATATTAGGATGCTTCCCAGCAAAAAAAACACAATCATACACTGCGTGGGACAGTGTTACATCTGTGTCGACC